>NW_026606710.1:330000-362500 GCF_029890125.1 Rhinichthys klamathensis goyatoka
TCTGAAAAATATTGTATGGTAGTCAATGGCGAGAGACAACAAATAATTTTTGATCTCGTTTGAATTGTGCCCTGAATTACACATATGATGTTTGTCAATTTAAAAGATACATTTAAAGTCAAGAAAGTCGCAGTTTGATGTAAAACTTTTGAGGTATAAGACTGTGAAAATACGTAATTACAAAGACTACAAACCCCAAAGGCGCACATTTTCTCTCAATGAATGAAGCTAACTTTACTGAAGCTAACTTTACTGAAGCTAACAAGCTAACTACTGAAGTTAACTTTACTGAAGTTAACTTTACTGAAGCTAACTTTACTGAAGCTAACTTTACTGAAGCTAACAAGCTAACTTTACTGAAGTTAACTTTACTGAAGCTAACTTTACTGAAGCTAACTTTACTGAAGTTAACTTTACTGAAGCTAACTTTACTGAAGCTAACTTTACTGAAGCTAACTTTACTGAAGTTAACTTTACTGAAGCTAACTTTACTGAAGCTGAAGCTAACTTTACTGAAGCTAACTTTACTGACGCTAACTTTACTGAAGATAACTTTACTGAAGCTAACTTTACTGAAGCTAACTTTACTGAAGCTAACTTTACTGAAGTTAACTTTACTGAAGCTAACTTTACTGAAGCTAACTTTACTGAAGCTAACTTTACTGAAGCTACTGAAGCTAACTTTACTGAAGCTAACTTTACTGAAGTTAACTTTACTGAAGCTAACTTTACTGAAGTTAACTTTACTGAAGCTAACTTTACTGAAGCTAACTTTACTGAAGCTAACTTTACTGTAGCTAACTTTACTGACGATAACTTTACTGAAGCTAACTTTACTGAAGCTAACTTTACTGAAGCTAACTTTACTGAAGTTAACTTTACTGAAGCTAACTTTACTGAAGCTAACTTTACTGACGCTAACTTTACTGAAGCTAACTTTACTGAAGCTACTGAAGCTAACTTTACTGAAGCTAACTTTACTGAAGTTAACTTTACTGAAGCTAACTTTACTGAAGTTAACTTTACTGAAGCTAACTTTACTGTAGCTAACTTTACTGTAGCTAACTTTACTGAAGCTAACTTTACTGAAGCTAACTTTACTGAAGCTAACTTTACTGAAGCTAACTTTACTGAAGCTAACTTTACTGAAGCTAACCTTACTGAAGTTAACTTTACTGAAGCAAGCTAACTTTACTGAAGCTAACTTTACTGAAGTTAACTTTACTGAAGTTAACTTTACTGAAGTTAACTTTACTGAAGTTAACTTTACTGAAGCTAACTTTACTGAAGCTAACTTTACTGACGCTAACTTTACTGACGTTAACTTTACTGAAGCTAACTTTACTGAAGCTAACTTTACTGAAGCTAACTTTACTGAAGCTAACTTTACTGAAGCTAACTTTACTGAAGCTAACTTTACTGAAGCTAACTTTACTGACGCTAACTTTACTGAAGCTAACTTTACTGAAGCTAACTTTACTGACGCTAACTTTACTGAAGCTGAAGCTAACTTTACTGAAGCTAACTTTACTGAAGCTAACTTTACTGAAGCTATCTTTACTGAAGCTATCTTTACTGAAGCTAACTTTACTGAAGCTATCTTTACTGAAGCTAACTTTACTGAAGCTAACTTTACTGAAGCTAACTTTACTGAAGCTAACTTTACTGAAGCTGACTTTACTGAAGCTAACTTTACTGAAGCTAACGTCTGTCAGTGTTTCTATAGTCTTGCGTTATAATCGTAACGTTACGCCGTCATGCCTGAGTGTTTTGTACCAGACTGCACACACACACCAGCAGCGGATCTCGCTCGTTGTTTCGCTTCCCGGGAGATGTCGTTCATTGAGCGATTTTTACACAAAACTAAATGTCACTCTTCTGTTTTATAACAAACTGCGACTTTCTTGACTTTCAGAATTATCTTTTAAATTGGCAAACATCACATGTGTAATTCAGGGCACAGTTCAGACGGAATAAAAAGATAAGTTTTCTCTCGCCATTGACTACCATACATGTTTTTTCCGAAATAAGGTCCCATGAGCCGGAAGCGGAGGGGAGGGACTTAGGCTCTCTATAAAACGGTTAGTTCCAGTCCTTGATTCTGATTGGTCAATACTCACGATAAACACGGCTATGACCGCTTCACCCAACGTTGTATGTATCACTACACAACACCCCTAGCAACCACTCGTAGCAACGTAAACAAATGTTCTCATTGATATTGTTCATTGAAACTTCTAGAGTAGAGTATTGTGAGTAAGCGAGAGTACCTGCATTTACAGTAGATATAGCATTTTCCTTCAGGTCAGTCCTATATTCGTAATTATAAATCAGTTTGAATGTCTGCAGCGATATATTGTCCTTTTAACAGTTAACGTTAAGGGGTTTTCCAGTGCCCTAGTCATTTGTCTTCTCTGTGTTCACAACAAGTTTGTCCTTTCAATATAAAAGTCTTCTCAACTGACTGACTGACTCATAAAGAGAGTCTTTGCCGCCATCTAATGGTGAAATAATGTAACTTTTGTTGCTGTTGACAGTCAGGGACTATTTTTTCCAGCGGAAGGAAAGCTTTTAGTGATTTTACATCATGGAAGTTACATTGATACATATTTTTCGGCTTTAATATTTGTATTGAGTGGTAACCGTTTTACAAAAGCTATAAGGAACGAGAGGCTAGTGCTGAATCGTGAATAAGTCACCCGTGACCTAATTTCTTACATAAAATAGTGCATAAGCATGTGGATCGGGAGGCACCTATTCAGTGGTTTCCCACATGCTTCATTTCAATTTTATTATTCCCTGTGCTCTCAGGACGGTTCTTCAGGAGCATCATGAACAGAGAGCTCGCGACGCCTGCAGTCTGATCACTGACCTGCTCACCACACCACTGAACCTTCCCACAATCCCCCACGACACGCTCAGGTCAGTGCCATCTGTGTGATCGCCATGGGGAAATCCCAGAGTCAAACTGGGAGCTGGAAAATGAGACGTTTGAGAAGTTTATCTATGTATCCTTTTTTTTTTTTTACTCTTTTAATTCCTGTATCATCTTTGTACCTCTTTTAATTAATTCCTTTTATAACGGTTTTAATTTTCCTTGCTTTTATTTTCTGATTATTTTAATTCCTTTCAGTGTAAAGCACTTTAAATTACCATAGCGTATGAAATGTGCTATATAGCTATTTTAAAGAAACGGCTGAAGACGCATCGTTTTCGGCAACACTTGATCCATTAATACTAACTCTTCTATACGGCACATCCAGGAACTTAACTGTCAATTTCGTCCCGCCCCTTTTTAGGGGAAAACAAACTAGTGTTCCCATAGACTTTAATACAAAAGAAAGGCACAAAGCAACGTCCGTGCACAGCCGGCAGGCGTGAATAACTTAAGAAATCACTCATATAAAACATGTCAAGTAATGATATGTCCACCCTGCCTGCCATAGAGCGTGAACGATGCATACACAAACTTAATTTGGTCAATTTAAAAACATGTCCCTTCATTCTCCCAGCGTCAAATTGGTTTAACAACCCCACCGAATGGGGTTATATACATTATAAGATATATTATAATGTATATTATAAGACATAATACATTTAAAGAATGTTTACTTTCAAAAACGAATTTAAATCATTCACTCGATGAGGTACGACTACGAGTAAGTGTCCGGGTTATACACCTCTGGCCACTGGGTGGGGTTGTTACACCAGTTTGACGCGGGGAGAATGAAGGGACATGTTTTTAAATTGACCAAATTAAGTTTGTGTATGTATCGTTCACGCTCTATGGCAGGCAGGGTGGACATATCATTACTTGACATGTTTTATATGAGTGATTTCTTAAGTTATTCACGCCTGTCGGCTGTGTACGGACGTTGTTTTGTGACACTATTTTGTATTGAAGACACGCCTAAAAGTGGGCGTGAATCTGTTCAGAGACATTCTGTGACGTAGTGCATATTCTATATCTATTTAAAAACAAAAACTGCGTTAGACTAAACTGGGAAGGGTCATAGCACTTGCATATTGTGATCCTATTGTTAGTTTAACTGCTTCTATTGTTCTCATTTGTAAGTCGCTTTGGATAAATGTAAATATAAATAAACTTGCTTTACTGTTCCGTCTGTGCAACGCCTTCTGCAATTAGTGATGCATCTTTACAGGAACCTTTTGGCAACTCTCTGTGTTTTTGAGACGGAGCCAGTGTTTAGTTTTGGAGACGTACCACAAATCACGCTTAATATCCTTCCCTGTGTTTCAGGAGCAGAAGTCAAGCCTCTGGGAAAAACAAGAGGGTTCCCAAGAACCAGAGCGGCCCACACAGACGCTCGGCATCTTCTCTGGGAAAGACTGTTGTGCTTCAGGGGAAATCTGCGGGAAAAGCCCACGGCTCGCTAAACCAGAGGCTCGGGCTGCACAGACCAGGTTCATGTCGTATAATGGACTGATTTCATTTATTAATGGTGATCGTGATCATTTTGAAAACTTTCAATCTCACGTTTCACATGCAGCCAGTGATCTTCCAGGCGATCGGCTATCCCAGGTCACTCGGCGTGGGATGCTGTCCGACCTGAGACCCAGACAAGGGACGAAGAGCGCTCATCAGAGTATGCCGTTTCTGAATGTGTTTGTGTGAAAATATCAGAATCAGAATGAGGTTTATAGACAAGTGTAAATTTGTCTTAAACAAAATACAGTCAAACCAAAAATTATTCAGACACGAGATATAATTTGTGATATTTTTTTACTAGTGTGTGCAGGACACTATAGTTCATTTATGTAAATGAGGAGAGCAAAATAAAGTAAACTGTGACATATTATAGCCAAATATTCTTCATACAGTGACTACCAGTGACATTTATAAACATTTGTTGTAATAATAAAAATGATTCCTCCACTTTGAGCTGATCATGTTTTGCTGAAGTGTGTTTTCTGTAATTGCTAATGCTCTTTTTACACACAGACTGAACAACATGAAGCATTGCTTGGTCACTGGTTGAGCTAAACTGGTATTATCTAATTGTGTAGTTAAGTTTAACAGCTGACAGATATTCAACATAATTCATGTGTGAGAGTCTAACAGAAGGACGGACAAAACCAGTCAAATATCCACTGAGTTCTGCTCATATTTTATTACCATTTTCTAAACTATAGCGAATAAACTGATAATGTGAGAAATGTTGAAGGAGTCTGAATACATTTTGGTTTGACTGTATGTATATTTACACAATAAACAAAACATACAAAATATGTATGTACGGCATAATCTCTATTTATGCAAGCATATATGCAAATATACAACATTCCTTCATATATTCTCATTTGTTCTTCTGTTGTGATGAAAAATGGGTTCCACACGCCTACAGCAAAACCGAGAGTAGTGAAAGAGAGAGATCGGACGCATGTGGAAGAAAGAGACGCAGAGAGTCCAGATGAGCACAGGATTCCTCTGTTGGAGGATCATGATATCAGACAGGTGAGAAGTTCACCAACACTGACAAATGTGACTCACCAATCTAATAAGATTGGTAAGATCGCTATATAAATGAGGATGACTAATAAAGCTGCCTCTATAGGTGTCCTTAAAGGGATAGTTCACCTAAAGATGTAAACTCTGTCAGTAATGACTCTCCCTCATGTTGTTCAACCCCGTAAGACTTTCGTTCATCTTCGAGACACAAATTAAGATATTTTTGGTTAAATCTGAGAGCTGGATCACTCCTCCATAGGCTTCTAAGGGATCGAAACTTGCCGGCCCAGAAAAGTTATTAAAGACATCGTTAAAATAGTCCGAGTGACGACAGTGGCTCAACCTTAAGTTTATCAAGCGACGAGAATACTTTCTGTGCGCAAAAAACAAATTCACGTAGTGTAACAGCGCAGCGCTTCTGGTTGTACGTCACACACATCACACACATGACCAGCGTCGGCCAATAGTGAGCCTGTGTGTGACGTACACCAGAAGCGCTGCGCTGTTACACTATGTGAACTCACTCGAGGCCCACAGAGAAGGGAATGAATAGCTGAATAAAGTCGTTATTTGTTTTTTGCACACAGAAAGTATTCTCGTCGCTTGATAAACTGAAGGTTGAACCACTGTCGTCACTTGGACTATTTTAACGATGTCTTTAATAACTTTTCTGGGCCGGCAAGTTTCGATCCCTTAGAAGCCTATGGAGGAGTGATCCAGCTCTCAGATTTAATCACAAATATCTTAATTTGTGTTCGGAAGATGAACGAAAGTCTTACGGGGTTGAACAACATGAGGGAGAGTCATTACTGACAGAGTTTACATTTTGGGGTGAACTAACCCTTTAAGCCTCTGGTTGTCATTTTAGATCAAACATTTTAACCCTCTGGGGTCCTTCGGCCCAAATGGACCCGAAGCATTTAAATATATATATTTTTTAAATCATTGCTTTATCGGAATGGTCCGAAATTTGGTGACTTTGTTGGTACTTGGCATATGAACACCCCAAAAAATTGGGGACAGGATTTGAATAGTCTAAGTGGTTGTTAAAAAAAATAGTCACACTCAGGACCTTCGGGTCCAAATGGACCCGCATAGGAAATGAATGGGAAATTGGCAAAAATGTGAAAATACAGAGTTATTTTGTGCGTACAAACTACAAATCAGCCACGATCCAGAAAAAAAGCACACAACAGTGAAGGGGTGAATCTATAAAACATCAAGAGTGCAAAACAGACACATCCACACACACACACACACACACACACACAAACACACTTTTATACACATACACACTAATAAATTCAGATTACATATGGGTTTTGAATTTTTAAAATGCTCAGTTTGTCCACCAGATGGCATCCATCTCATTTCAAAAATTGCTTTCATGAGGCCTAGGCTTGACTCTAAAATGAAATACAGCTTTAAAAAATAAAAATAAAATAAAAAATATATTTTTTAAATTTCTATTATATTCAATGGGGAAAAAATGGGTCATAATTTTTGCATTAATATTAATTATAAATCATTTTTATTTTTGAAATTATCTCAAAACACCAAAAAAGAAAAGAAAAAATATTATAAAAAACAAGTAAAAAAAAAAAAAGATGATTTTTTAAAAATAAATATTAATCCCACCCTTCCGGCCCATTTGGACCCGAAGGTCCTGAGTGTGACTCTGAAATGAAGGACCCCAGAGGGTTAAAGTGAAAAATTCATCGAAATTGTACAAAACTTGGTACAAAAGCAAACTTGGAACACATAAAAACTGTGGACATAATTAGAAAAGGCTAAATGGCCAAAAGTTATGACCAGAAATGAATGGGGAATAGGAAAATCAGATTAATTTATTGGGGGTACAATCTACAAACCAGCCACAATTAAGTATTCTAAATGTGTATATATATACACTCACCGGCCACTTTATTAGGTACCCCATGCTAGTAACGGGTTGGACCCCCTTTTGCCTTCAGAACTGCCTCAATTCTTCGTGGCATAGATTCAACAAGGTGCTGGAAGCATTCCTCAGGGAGTTTGGTCCATATTGACATGATGGCATCACACAGTTGCCGCAGATTTGTCGGCTGCACATCCATGATGCGAATCTCCCGTTCCACCACATCCCAAAGATGCTCTATTGGGTTGAGATCTGGTGACTGTGGAGGCCATTTTAGTACAGTGAACTCATTGTCATGTTCAAGAAACCAATTTGAAATGATTAGAGCTTTGTGATATGGTGGAAGTAGCCATCAGAGGATGGGTACATGGTGGCCATAAAGGGATGGACATGGTCAGAAACAATGCTCAGGTAGGCCGTGGCATTTAAACGATGCCCAATTGGCACTAAGGGGCCTAAAGTGTGCCAGGAAAACATCCCCCACACCATTACACCACCACCACCAGCCTGCACAGTGGTAACAAGGCATGATGGTTCCATGTTCTCATTCTGTTTACGCCAAATTCTGACTCTAACATCTGAATGTCTCAACAGAAATCGAGACTCATCAGACCAGGCAACATTTTTCCAGTCTTCAACTGTTCAATTTTGGTGAGCTCTTGCAAATTGTAGCCTCTTTTTCCTATTTGTAGTGGAGATGAGTGGTACCCGGTGGAGTCTTCTGCTTTTGTAGCCCATCCGCCTCAAGGTTGTGCGTGTTGTGGCTTCACAAATGCTTTGCTGCATACCTCGGTTGTAACGAGTGGTTATTTCAGTCACTGTTGCCCTTCTATCAGCTCGAACCAGTCTGGCCATTCTCCTCTGACCTCTGGCATCAACAAGGCATTTCCGCCCACAGAACTGCCGCTCACTGGATGTTTTTTCTTTTTCGGACCATTCTCTGTAAACCCTAGAGATGGTTGTGCGTGAAAATCCCAGTAGATTAGCAGTTTCTGAAATACTCAGACCAGCCCTTCTGGCACCAACAATCATGCCACGTTCAAAGTCACTCAAATCACCTTTCTTCCCCATACTGATGCTCGGTTTGAACTGCAGGAGATTGTCTTGACCATGTCTACATGCCTAAATGCACTGAGTTGCCGCCATGTGATTGGCTGCTTAGAAATTAAGTGTTAACGAGCAGTTGGACAGGTGTACCTAATTAAGTGGCCGGTGAGTGTATATATATATATATATATATATCCAAGTGCAAAACCTAATAAAAGTTAGTAATTATGTTTGAAAATACTCATATAGGCATCTAGGTAGTGATGGCAATTTCAAAACACTGAAGAAATAGTACAAAATAATAAAGAAAAAATAACATTGAAAGAAAATATAGTACATTAATTTCATTAAAAAAATATATGTTTATTGACCTAATGCTCTATCTGGTATTAGTGTGTCATGTGGAGACTTGCAGTGTTTATAAGCAGTGCTGACAGAATCTGTTCCTTGAATGCATTTTGTTTGTTTTTGTTTCCATGTTTTGTAAATTTAGTAAAAAAATAATGGTAACACTTTACAATAAGGTTTTTTAGTTAACATTAGTTAGTGTATTAACTAACATGAACTAACCATGAGCAATAAATTTGTTACAGTATTTATTAATCTTTGTTAATGTTAGTTAATAAAAATACAGCTGTTCATTGTTTGTTCATGTTAGTTCACAGTGCATTAACTAATGTTAACAAGATTTTAATAAAGTATTAGTGAATGTTGAAATTAACATTAACAAAGATTAATAAATGCTGTATAAGTGCAGGTCATGCTAACTAATGTAGTTAACTAATAATGTAAACTAATGAACCTTATTGTAAAGTGTTACTAAAATAAAATAATAATAATGAAATGATTGCCAGAGGGTTACTTTACTGTACTTTATTTTATTGTTTATTTTTACAGGGACAATGTACAATTAAGAGTAATTACACCAGAGTTAGCTAACAGATAATTTACATCTGCTGTCCCTGGGCAGGTAAACCCATAAAATAACATACAATATTACTTATACACCACATAAAACTTCACAATACATATCTCCAGGAATATAACATTAACAAAATCAGTATGAATGGTAACACTTTATTTTACAGTGTCCTTGTTACATATGTTACATGTACTTATCGTAGTAAATTATGCATAATTACACGCAACTAACCCTCAACCAAACCCTAACCCTATAGTAAGTACATGTAGTTAATTATTAATACTCAGTACTTAAATATATAATTACACTGTAACAATGACACCTTAAAAATAAAGTGTAACCCAAAGAATTTACAATAGATATTATCATTAGTGGTTGCAGATTTGTTCAGATAGTAGCCAGTGTTTAAGCTGTCAACGCTTCGGATGTTTATGGGCAAGGAAAAAACAAGTAAGAAGGGTTATAAATAATGTTTAATTTAATTTAAAAAAACATTAGGCACCATCTTTCTCACTCCGCTGGCTAAGGCAAGTATACAGTACAACATGATACTAGCATTGTGTTCTGCACACACGCCTTATTGCACAGAAGATCATGTGATTGTTGTACTTCTCCAGGCCGATGAATCGTTCATAAACGCGGATCATCTGCGAGATCTGGATCTGGACTCTTTCTCTCAGAGCACCGGTAGCGTTCTGAGCAAACTGGACTGGGCCGCCATCGAGAGGATCGTGGCCGAGGACGAGCAGAACTGAAGAGGTGTTGCACACAGAACCGCCAGATGTTGCGCAGCTGTTGACTGTGAAGGATTGTGGTATTCGTGTATGTGTATCATTTGTGTCTTGACTGTTTGAGTAAGCTGTCGGCACAGATTTGTGCGGAATAAACAAGAATCTCTCACAGGTGCGTTGTTGGTTTTCTTCCACGTCGAGTCATTTCTGGACGCCCGACAGAACGCAGAGCTCTCCACAAACTACAACAAGCCTTCAGTGTCTTTTACATTTAACATTAGGTTCTAATGTGTAATTGGTAAAACTGTACAATAAGGTTTCATTTGTTCACATTATTAGTAAACAAACTAATACTACTACAACATTTGTTAATCTAATTTCAACTTTTACTCATACATTTTTAAACCAAAAGTAGCCACGCCCCAAACTCCCCACCTAATTGTATTTTTATGAACTAAAGATGAATAAATGCTGTATATTGCTCATTGTTAGTTAGGTATGCATTGAGTAATGCTAATGAATGGGACTTACTGTAAAGTGTTCGTGTAATTTATGGTTGAATTTGTCTTATTGCATTTCTAAGATTTGTTTATTTGACAATCCTTTAATAAAATACTGTGAAACGGAAGATCTCATATTTCCCAGTTATTAATCACATCCATGTCATTAAAAATTATACCTGAGCTGAAATATTGTCAAGCACAAATTCTATGAAGATATATAATTGTTTGCTATTAATAATAGCGGTAACACTTTACAATAAGGTTCTGTTTGTTAGCATAAGTTAACAAACTAACAATAAACATGACTTTATTGTTTATTGACAAAATGTACTAATACGTCGAAAGGTGTGTGAACATATTACCTTATTATTTAGATAATAATTAGTTGGAATACAATCGTGTATTTATATTATCAGCTTCATAAGTAACAATGGATTTTGGATAAAAAATACAAGGTACAAAATAACAAAAAAACGGGACAATACAAGGGAAAAACATTTATTTATGGTCAAATTATTTATCATTTTCTATTTATTTATTTCTAGTCAAATTATTAAATATTTTTATTCCGTATGAAAATACTCCGTAAAAGCTTCAAGACAAACATTTCTCAAAAGTAACCGAGGACTTGTATTCAGAAGAGACTTTTATTTTGACTTCCGGCGTCCCGGAAGTGTCCGATATTATTGTCATGGCTGATCAGAGCAGTGATTCTGGTAAGTTTGTGAGTTTTATACGTGTTTTATAAAGTGTTTCTCTCTTATAAGTGAGATGAATGTGTTTAAACTGCAGGGCAGTGTTTTGCTGAACGCTGTGATGGTTTAATGAAGTTAGATACTGTCAGAGCAGCCGTTATGATGATCTGAGGCTCCTCAGGCACATGTGATTCTGAACATTATTTATTAATAATTCAAATATAGGAGCCTTTAGCCTTCGTTTCTGTCACTCATTGACTGCCGTATGAGTGAATATGTTTGCAATACCATGTTGGTTGGGCTTGTACCATGGTATCACTATGGTATTCGTTAAAGTGCCCTAGATATACTACACTAACACCAAACACTCGATATAATGCCATAATAATTCGCTATTATAATTGGCATATAGTTTGTATTTCTTTTGTAAAGGTAGAAATTATTCTCTTATTTTCCCTTTAGATTATTATTATTATTTAATCAGTTTTATGTTGTGAATTTTTGCCTATCACCCATAAACTATTCATCGCTGTAAATAAATACATACACAAACTTTATATATTTTTTTTATAGAAAAGTAATAATAGCAATAGAAATTCCAAAAATGAAACTCTAATTTCCCTCTTTAGATTATTATTAATAATTTTTTATTTTATGAATTTTAGCCTCCCACATATATTCATCATTCAAAATAAACAAATATACCCTGAAGTTCTTTTTGATAAGGTGATAGTAAAAATTATGTTGTTATAATAATAGAAAATCTAAAAGGAAAATCATATTTTACCTTTAGATTATTATTAATTTGTCATTTTATACATTTTTGCCTACAAGCCATAAATTATTCATCATTCAAAATAAATCAATAAATATACTTTTTATGAAGGTAGTAATAGAAATTCTGCAACAATATAAATAATAGATATTCTAAAATAACACAATAATTCCCCCTATAGATTATTATTAATATTATTTAATAACTGTTGCCTAAAACCCATACATTATTCATAGTTTAAAATAAACAAATAATGTAATAATCTTTGTAAATTGAAACTTAAATTTGAACTTTAAATAATATTATTATTTGTTTATTTATTTAATTAATTTGTATTTTATAGATTTTTGCCACCCATAAATTATTCATCCTTCAAAATAAAATAAGAATTCCTCTAGATATGAATGCATTGTATTGTGTTCTGTGATTGACAGGTGACTCCAGTAACGATGCAGACATCTCGTCAGTCATGGGCTTCTCTGGATTCGGTGAGTGTTTCAGCTCAGATGTCACAGAAGCAGGAGTGTGTGTGTGTGTGTCAGAGTCACATGATCACTTGTAATATTTCTTTGGCTCTCAGGAAAGAAAGCTCGAACCTTTGACCTGGAGGCCATGTTTGAGCAGACGAGGCGGACGGCGATCGAGAGAAGTCAGCGAGCTTTAGGTCAGTGTGATTATTCACCTGTGATTCAGTCTCAAAGACGCCATTTTAACCTCGATCTTCTTCACCGTCACAGAAGAGCGGCAGAAACAGGAGGTTCAGGAGAGCAGCGGCTTCCGGCCCGTCGGCGTCAAAGAGAAACCGTCCGCATCCACGTCCAGGTAACGTCTTTATTCAATGAGCGTTCAGCTGAAATTTAAATTTAAATGAAAATTTACTCCATTTACTCACCCTGGAGTCATCCTAGGTGTACAAGACATTCTTCTTTCAGACGAATACAATCAGAGTTATATTAAAAAATGTCCTGGCTCTTCCAAGCTTTATAATGGCAGTGAATGGTGCACTTATGCACTTATATGCACTTTTATGATGGACAGATAGATGCACTTTTATGATGGATAGATGCACTTTATGATGGACAGATGCACTTTTATGATGGACAGATGCACTTTTATGATGGATAGATGCACTTTTATGATGGATAGATGCACTTTTATGATGGACAGATGCACTTTTATGATGATAGATGCACTTTTATGATGGATAGATGCACTTTTATCATGGATAGATGCACTTTTATCATGGATAGATGCACTTTTATCATGGATAGATGCACTTTTATGATGGATAGATGCACTTTTATGATGATAGATGCACTTTTATCATGGATAGATGCACTTTTATGATGGATAGATGCACTTTTATGATGGATAGATGCACTTTTATGATGGACAGATGCACTTTTATGATGGACAGATGCACTTTTATCATGGATAGATGCACTTTTATCATGGATAGATGCACTTTTATGATGGATAGATGCACTTTTATCATGGATAGATGCACTTTTATGATGGATAGATGCACTTTTATGATGGATAGATGTACTTTTATGATGGATAGATGCACTTTTATGATGGATAGATGCACTTTTATGATGGATAGATGCACTTTTATGATGGACAGATAGATGCACTTTTATGATGGACAGATAGATGCACTTTTATGATGGACAGATAGATGCACTTTTATGATGGATAGATGCACTTTTATGATGGATAGATGCACTTTTATCATGGATAGATGCACTTTTATCATGGATAGATGCACTTTTATCATGGATAGATGCACTTTTATGATGGATAGATGCACTTTTATGATGAATAGATGCACTTTTATCATGGATAGATGCACTTTTATGATGGATAGATGCACTTTTATGATGAATAGATGCACTTTTATCATGGATAGATGCACTTTTATCACGGATAGATGCACTTTTATGATGGATAGATGCACTTTTATGATGAATAGATGCACTTTTATCATGGATAGATGCACTTTTATCACGGATAGATGCACTTTTATGATGGATAGATGCACTTTTATGATGAATAGATGCACTTTTATCATGGATAGATGCACTTTTATCACGGATAGATGCACTTTTATGATGGATAGATGCACTTTTATGATGAATAGATGCACTTTTATCATGGATAGATGCACTTTTATCACGGATAGATGCACTTTTATGATGGATAGATGCACTTTTATGATGGATAGATGCACTTTTATCATGGATAGATGCACTTTTATGATGGACAGATAGATGCACTTTTATGATGGATAGATGTACTTTTATCATGGAAAGATGCACTTTTATCATGGATAGATGCACTTTTATCATGGATAGATGCACTTTTATCATGGATAGATGCACTTTGATGGACTTCATAACAGAAACGGCCATTCACTGCCATTATAAAGCTTGGAAGAGCCAGGACATTTTTTAATATAATGTCCAGTGTTTCCCCTACCATTTTTTTGGGGGGGCGGCCCCCCCTAAAATGCTGACGAAATCCAGTCATAAAAAAGGAATTTAGTGTGTATCGCGGAATTTCATGGAATTTGTAAATTTGAGGAAAAAATAGAAAGCAGTTCAGTACACTTGAAATCAAATCGCGATGTAGACTAGTGTGTGTGAATATTAAAACACAAAGACTATTTAAATGCGAATCCTGCATGTTCTGTGTGAATGAATGGTGCCGCCGACGCGCAGTTTCATTTACCACACACACACACACACTCACACACTGAAGCACGTGTGACGCTTGCGCTGTTTTTTGGCCTATATGAAGACACAAATGCATGAACTTCCTCTCAGGCTCTAGATCCACTCTGAAAGTCACTTCGTGATCATTTCACCGCTTCATTTGAGAAAAACTATCATCATGACATAAACACACAGAAACTCAAAAGGTACTTAACGGCAACCCGTCAAAATAAAAGTTCGGTTTAACTTGACAGAAATATATTACTGTTGTACATTAGAATTTAGATATGTCCCAATGTAATAATACACTAACACTAATCCAAATAAATTATCATCAAAACTGACATTTTTAAGGAATAATCCATGTTTTAATTTTAACAGTGAAGCTCATTATGCAGCAAGTTATTTGGCAAAAAGTTTATTTAATTTCATATGATTAAAATTGATGATAAATGATACAATTTGTGTTTTATGTCTTCATTTTATTACCAGAAAAAACACAACACAGAATTAGTGTGACATTTTTTTTCATATATTTTTTTTAAAAAGTATTGTTTAATGATTCATAATACATTATTTTAATTAATTAGACATGCTTTTTGATTGCAAAAAAAAATTACACCACGTATCCGTAACACGCCCGCTCCGCAACACTAGCAGTCCCCCCCCCCCCCCCCTGAAAAAAATCCTAGGGGAAACACTGATGTCATATACACCTAGAATGGCTTCAGGGTGAGTAAATCATGGCGTAAATTTTCATTTTTGGGTGAACTATCCCTTTCAGCTCAGTCACCGTGTGTCTCTCCTGTGTTTGTGTGAACAGGAAACAGGAAGCTGAGAGTGACAGTGACTCTGATGTCATTGGCCCACCGCTGCCTCCTCAGGAGGAAGAAGAGGATGATGATGACGATGATGATGTTGTCGGACCTCCACTTCCACCCGGATACAAGCGCAGCAGCGCTGACAGCGACGATGATGATGATGATGATGAAGATGATGATGATGAAGATGATGTAAGTGTATTTTTCATCTTTTTACTCCCATGAACATATTCAATGGTTAGTTTATATTATATACAGTCAAACCAAAACGTATTCAGACTCCTTCAACATTTCTCACATTATCACAGTTTATTCGCTATAGTTTAGAAAATGGTATTTAAATATGAGCAGAACTCAGTTGATATTTGACTGGTTTTGTCCGTCCTTCTGTTAGACTCTCACACATGAATTATGTTGAATATCTGTCAGATGTTAAATTTAACTACACAATTAGATAATACCAGTTTAGCTCAACCAGTGACCAAGCAATGCTTCATGTTGTTCAGTCTGTGTGTAAAAAGAGCATTAGCAATTACAGAAAACACACTTCAGCAGAACATGATCAGCTCAAAGTGGAGGAATCATTTTTGGTCCCGATTTTTTATAAATGTTATTGTTAGTCACTGTATGAAGAATATTTGGGTATAATATGTCACAGTTTACTTTATTTTGCTCTCCTCATTTACATAAATTAACTAGTAAAAAACATATAAAAAATGATATCTGGTGTTTGAATAATTTTTGCTTTGGCTGTATATTTACTTCACACAAATTAAGTTGTTGCTTTAAACTCTGATGCTTCAAAAAGATGAAAAACTAATCCATATGAATGGAGTGATTTAATCCAAGTCTTATGAAGTCGCTCGACCGCTTTATATGATGAACAGACTTAATTTAGGCTTTTATTCAAACATAAACAACGATTGTTTTGAAGCGTCCGAGTTTTGGCTGAACAGACTGTCAATGGAGCGACAGAAATTTCCCAGATTTCATTAAAAATATCTGATGAATTACTATTTAATGTTTAACAGCATTTAAATCAACTCGATTTACTTTAATCCTTGTCTTATGAACTTGACTGTTATTGTTCTTCTCTCTTATTTTTCAACCACGTCATGTCCTACAGTCAGACATTAGTCAGACTTTCCGCTTTGTTTCACGATGAAATGTGTCATATTATAGAAGGAAATGTGCTTTTTGACCTTATTTAATTTATTTGGCTTGGGGGCAGGAGTACTGAAGTCTTTGAATGAGATTTTCATCCTTGTCGTCATCTCCATTTTTTTTTTTCTGATGGCAGTATGATTATGAGTGCTATATGATTGAGTGCTATATGATTATGAGTGCTATATGATTATGAGTGCTATATGATTATGAGTGCTATATGATTATGAGTGCTATATGATTATGAGTGCTATATGATTGAGTGCTATATGATTGAGTGCTATATGATTGAGTGCAATATGTTGAGTGCTATATGTTGAGTGCTATATGATTGAGTGCTATATGATTGAGTGCTATATGATTGAGTGCTATATGATTGAGTGCTATATGATTGAGTGCTATATGATTGAGTGCTATATGATTGAGTGCTATATGATTGAGTGCTATATGATTGAGTGCTATATGATTGAGTGCTATATGATTGAGTGCTATTTGATTATGAGTGCTATATGATTATGAGTGCTATATGATTGAGCGCTATGATTGAGTGCTATATGTTGAGTGCTATATGATTGAGTGCTATATGATTGAGTGCTATATGATTGAGTGCTATTATATGATTGAGTGCTATTTGATTATGAGTGCTATTTGATTATGAGTGCTATTTGATTAGGAGTGCTATATGATTAGGAGTGCTATATGATTATGAGTGCTATGATTGAGTGCTATATGTTGAGTGCTATATGATTATGAGTGCTATATGATTATGAGTCCTATATGTTGAGTGCTATATGTTGAGTGCTATATGTTGAGTGCTATATGATTATGAGTCCTATATGTTGAGTGCTATATGTTGAGTGCTATATATTGAGTGCTATATGTTGAGTGCTATATGATTAAGGGAGCTATATGTTGAGTGCTATATGATTATGAGTGCTATATGATTATGAGTGCTATATGATTATGAGTGCTATATGTTGAGTGCTCTATGATTATGAGTGCTCTATGATTATGAGTGCTCTATGATTATGAGTGCTCTATGATTATGAGTGCTCTATGATTATGAGTGCTCTATGATTATGAGTGCTCTATGATTATGAGTGCTCTATGATTATGAGTGCTCTATGATTATGAGAGCTATATGATGAGTCCTATATGATTATGAGTGCTATGATTATGAGTGCTATATGTTGAGTGCTATATGTTGAGTGCTATATGATTATGAGTGCTATATGTTGAGTGCTATATGTTGAGTGCTATATGATTGAGTGCTATATGATTGAGTGCTATATGATTGAGTGCTATATGATTGAGTGCTATATGATTGAGTGCTATTTGATTATGAGTGCTATATGATTATGAGTGCTATATGATTGAGCGCTATGATTGAGCGCTATATGTTGAGTGCTATATGATTGAGTGCTATATGATTGAGTGCTATATGATTGAGTGCTATTATATGATTGAGTGCTATTTGATTATGAGTGCTATTTGATTATGAGTGCTATTTGATTAGGAGTGCTATATGATTAGGAGTGCTATATGATTATGAGTGCTATGATTGAGTGCTATATGTTGAGTGCTATATGATTATGAGTGCTATATGATTATGAGTCCTATATGTTGAGTGCTATATGTTGAGTGCTATATGTTGAGTGCTATATGATTATGAGTCCTATATGTTGAGTGCTATATGTTGAGTGCTATATATTGAGTGCTATATGTTGAGTGCTATATGATTAAGGGAGCTATATGTTGAGTGCTATATGATTATGAGTGCTATATGATTATGAGTGCTATATGATTATGAGTGCTATATGTTGAGTGCTCTATGATTATGAGTGCTCTATGATTATGAGTGCTCTATGATTATGAGTGCTCTATGATTATGAGTGCTCTATGATTATGAGTGCTCTATGATTATGAGTGCTCTATGATTATGAGTGCTCTATGATTATGAGTGCTCTATGATTATGAGAGCTATATGATGAGTCCTATATGATTATGAGTGCTATGATTAAGGGAGCTATATGATTATGAGTGCTATGATTATGAGTGCTATATGATTATGGGAGCTATATGATTATGAGTGCTATATGATTATGAGTGCTATGATTATGAGTGCTATATGATTATGAGTGCTATATGATTATGGGAGCTATATGATTATGAGTGCTATGATTATGAGTGCTCTATGATTATGAGTGCTCTATGATTATGAGTGCTCTATGATTATGAGTGCTCTATGATTATGAGTGCTCTATGATTATGAGTGCTCTATGATTATGAGTGCTCTATGATTATGAGAGCTATATGATGAGTCCTATATGATTATGAGTGCTATGATTAAGGGAGCTATATGTTGAGTGCTATATGATTATGAGTGCTATATGATTATGGGAGCTATATGATTATGAGTGCTATGATTATGAGTGCTATATGTTGAGTGCTCTATGATTATGAGTGCTCTATGATTATGAGTGCTCTATGATTATGAGTGCTCTATGATTATGAGTGCTCTATGATTATGAGAGCTATATGATGAGTCCTATATGATTATGAGTGCTATGATTATGAGTGCTATATGTTGAGTGCTATATGATTATGAGTGCTATATGTTGAGTGCTATACACTCACCTAAAGGATTATTAGGAACACCTGTTCAATTTCTCATTAATGCAATTATCTAATCAACCAATCACATGGCAGTTTCTTCAATGCATTTAGGGGTGTGGTCCTGGTCAAGACAATCTCCTGAACTCCAAACTGAATGTCAGAATGGGAAAAAAAGGTGATTTAAGCGATTTTGAGCGTGGCATGGTTGTTGGTGCCAGACGGGCCGGTCTGAGTATTTCACAATCTGCTCAGTTACTGGGATTTTCACGCACAATCATTTCTAGGGTTTACAAAGAATGGTGTGAAAAGGGAAAAACATCCAGTATGCGGCAGTCCTGTGGGAGAAAATGCCTTGTTGATGCTAGAGGTCAGAGGAGAATGGGCCGACTGATTCAAGCTGATAGAAGAGCAACTTTGACTGAAATAACCACTCGTTACAACCGAGGTATGCAGCAAAGCATTTGTGAAGCCACAACACGCACAACCTTGACAGGGAACTACACTGCGACCAAAATGGTCGCATATGCGACCTTTTGAAATGCCATTGCGACCCTAATTTTTAATGGGTCGCAAATGTATCACCGTTTGATTATTTTTGTACCTATATGTTTTAGGCAATCTGCTATGATTTACTATGAGCATTTATTAAAACAGAAATGTGTATTTTAAGAATACGTTTTATAACGTTCTCTGAGCATTCAACACATCTAGTTGGCTTCGCGCTTGTTTAACTGAGAGAACGAGAGAGAGTGAAAGCCGCGCGCGCGCACTCTCTCGCCGTCTTCACACTGTCTTGCTCTCTCTCCCGCCCTCGCTCATATTAATGAATTGAGTTGACTGAATATCTTTGAGAATACACGATGGTATTTTTTTCCTGAACTACCACTGGTTGTGAATTGTGCTAAAATAACGTTGCCTCATCTTCTCTGAAAAGCTTTCCACACAAATATGACATAAACCACACTTTCAATAAACAAAACAAAAAAATCTATCTAGTGATGAAATGTTTTCTGTGTTGAGAGTGAGACAAATCTTTTGCGATGTCCTAAACTGCCTGGATAATCACACAACGTGTGCCGTGGTCCGTTAATGACACGTCCGATTCGCGAACTAATATGACTCCTTTGAACCGATTCACTTTAATGATTGGTTAAAACAACTGATCTGTCCAACACTGAACTCAAGAGACATAAATCAGAAACACTTTACAATAAGGTTCCATTTATTAAAGTCTAGTTAACTACATTAAAACATTCTATTAATATTAGTTTCTATGTGGATTTACTCCATGACAAAACCACCCCAGTCATTCTAGAATGATTCATTCTTTCCAAATAGAGCTTTTTGTTTGAAATTGTTTTTATATCGCAATATATATCACAGAAAAATCAAATATCGCAATGTCATTTTTTACCAATATCGTGCAGCCCTACTGTAAATTCTGTGGGCCTTCAGGACTGTCCAAATTTGTAACTGCGTCAAAACAATTCAAACACAAATCATTGAAGCTTCACTATGACAGTATGAAGCACGCGAAGTGGATTATATTTATTTTATTTTTCCTTAAGAGTTCAGAAGTCTACCCATCTGTGCCTGCAATAGCATGTTGAAATCCAAAAGAAATTCATTTAGCACTTTATTGTGTAGGCCTACTGTATTTTCTATTGCAGTAAATCTATCCCAACCAATTTTAAAGAAAACAAGAAGGCATTTGGTTTAAAAGATGGCAAGTAAAATAAAAAGCACTTCTGTATGCAATACAGTTTCATTATTGGTCATTATTATCCAGAGTAGCTTACTATAAATAATTTGTGCGACCAAATCATGTTTTGCGCTAGTAACTGAAAAAGTAAGTAGCGCAAGTGCCACCAGTGGAAAATGTTAGTGTAGTTCCCTGCTTGAGGCGGATGGGCTACAACAGCAGAAGACTCCACCGGGTACCACTCATCTCCACTACAAATAGGAGAAAGAGGCTACAATTTGCAAGAGCTCACCAAAATTGGACAGTTGAAGACTGGAAAAATGTTGCCTGGTCTGATGAGTCTCGATTTCTGTTGAGACATTTAGATGGTAGAGTCAGAATTTGGCGTAAACAGAATGAGAACATGGATCCATCATGCCTTGTTACCACTGTGCAGGCTGGTGGTGGTGGTGTAATGGTGTGGGGGATGTTTTCTTGGCACACTTTAGGCCCCTTAGTGCCAATTGGGCATCGTTTAAATGCCACGGCCTACCTGAGCATTGTTTCTGACCATGTCCATCCCTTTATGGCCACCATGTACCCATCCTCTGATGGCTACTTCCAGCAGGATAATGCACCACCATGTCACAAAGCTTGAATCATTTCAAATTGGTTTCTTGAACATGACAATGAGTTCACTGTACTAAAATCGCCCCCACAGTCACCAGATCTCAACCCAATAGAGCATCTTTGGGATGTGGTGGAACGGGAGCTTTGTGCCCTGGATGTGCATCCCACAAATCTCCATCAACTGCAAGATGCTATCCTATCAATATGGGCCAACATTTCTAAAGAATGCTTTCAGCACCTTGTTGAATCAATGCCACGTAGAATTAAGGCAGTTCTGAAGGCGAAAGGGGGTCAAACACAGTATTAGTATGGCGTTCCTAATAATCCTTTAGGTGAGTGTATGTTGAGTGCTATTGAGTGCTATATGATTGAGTGCTATGATTATGAGTGCTATATGTTGAGTGTTATATGTTGAGTGCTATATATTGAGTGCTATATGATTGAGTGCTATATGTTGAGTGCTATGATTGAGGGCTATATGATTGAGTGCTATGATTATGAGTGCTATATATTGAGTGCTATATGTTGAGTGCTATATGTTGAGTGCTATATGTTGAGTGCTATGATTGAGGGCTATATGATTGAGTGCTATATGTTGGGCTATATGATTGAGTGCTATGATTATGAGTGCTATATGATGAGTCCTAAATGATTATGAGTGCTATATGATGAGTCATAAATGATTATGAGTGCTATATGTTATTGTTGAGTGCTATATGATTATGAGTGCTATATGTTGAGTGCTATATGATTATGAGTGCTATATGATTATGAGTGCTATATGATTATGAGTGCTATATGATTATGGGAGCTATATGATTTAGTGCTATATGTTGAGTGCTATATGATTATGAGTGCTATATGATTATGAGTGCTATATGTTGAGTGCTATATGATTGAGTGTTATATGTTGAGTGCTATATGTTGAGTGCTATATGTTGAGTGTTATATGATTGAGTGTTATATGATTGAGTGCTATATGTTGAGTGCTATATGTTGAGTGCTATATGATTATGAGTGCTATATGATAGGGTTGCGGCGGTGAAGAAAATTTCCCACCGGTTATTCGACGTGTGACAACACCGGTAATCACGGTGTCACCGTGGGGGGCGGGGCGGGGGGGGGGGTTAAATAGCTTTTAAATGCATGCGCGTTATACTTTCACTTTCGAAATAAGCGTCCATTGGCAATTCAGCGCTGACAATTCAAAACTCGCTGATAATAAAACTTTTATTTATAGACAGAACTTTTATTAGCATAACGAACGAATAAAAATAACCCCATGCATAGGCTGAAAAAAGTGTAAATCGGCAAACTGTGGGCCCAATTACAAATAAGAACCATAAAACGTTTATTAACGAATAAGAAAATAAAATAGGCCTAAATAAATTACACAAAGTTTAAATAAGATAAAACCAAATAAATAAGAAACGAATATAAAATCTCCACACGTGCTAAATGGAATTTGACTCCTGATGCTTGCTGATCTGTGACGTGACTGGCTCTTGGCACGCACTGCGCAGTTCAGTTTTTAATTATAATGTATAATGCTCTCTTCTGAACTAAATAATTGATAATTATTATTTTTAATTAATTCAAATAAATATTTTAGCAAAAACGAATACTTTAAAAAAGTCAAGACATTGCGGTGTCACGGTGGGAAAGTGATGTCACCGGTGATGGGGCTTAAAACCGGTAACACCGTCTATCGCGGCAAGCCTACTATATGATTGAGTACTATATGTTGAGTGCTATATGATTGAGTGCTATATGTTGAGTGCTATATGATTGAGTGCTATATGATTGAGTGCTATATGATTGAGTGCTATATGTTGAGTGCTATATGTTGAGTGCTATAGATTATGAGAGCTATATGTTGAGTGCTATATGATTGAGTGCTATATGTTGAGTGCTATATGTTGAGTGATATATGTTGAGTGCTATATGTTGAGTGCTATAGATTATGAGTGCTATATGATTATGAGTGCTATGATTATGAGTGCTATGATTATGAGTGCTATATGTTGAGTGCTATATGATTGAGTGCTTTATGTTGAGTGCTTTATGTTGAGTGCTATATGTTGAGTGCTATATGTTGAGTGCTATATGTTGAGTGCTATATGTTGAGTGCTATATGTTGAGTGCTATATGTTGAGTGCTATATGTTGAGTGCTATATGATGATGAGTGCTATGATTGAGTGCTATATGATTGAGTGCTATATGATGATTGAGTGCTATATGATTGAGTGCTATATGATTGAGTGCTATATGATGATTGAGTGCTATATGATGATTGAGTGCTATATGATGATTGAGTGCTATATGATGATGAGTGCTATATGATTTAGTGCTATATGATTTAGTGCTATATGATGATGAGTGCTATATGATTGAGTGCTATATGATGATGAGTGCTATATGATTGAGTGTTATATGGTTGAGTGCTATATGATTGAGTGCTATATGATGATTGAGTGCTATATGATTGAGTGCTATATGATTGAGTGCTATATGATGATTGAGTGCTATATGATGATTGAGTGCTATATGATGATGAGTGCTATATGATTGAGTGCTATATGATGATTGAATGCTATATGATGATTGAGTGCTATATGATTGAGTGCTATATGATGATTGAGTGCTATATGATGATTGAGTGCTATATGATTGAGTGCTATATGATGATTGAGTGCTATATGATGATGAGTGCTATATGATTGAGTGCTATATGATGATTGAGTGCTATATGATGATGAGTGCTATATGGTTGAGTGCTATATGATTGAGTGCTATATGATGATTGAGTGCTATATGATGATGAGTGCTATATGATGATGAGTGCTATATGATTGAGTGCTATATGATTGAGTGCTATATGATTGAGTGCTATATGATGATGAGTGCTATATGATGATGAGTGCTATATGATTGAGTGCTATATGATGATTGAGTGCTATATGATGATTGAGTGCTATATGATGATGAGTGCTATATGATTGAGTGCTATATGATGATTGAATGCTATATGATTGAGTGCTATATGATGATTGAGTGCTATATGATGATTGAGTGCTATATGATGATTGATGATTGAGTGCTATATGATGATTGAGTGCTATATGATGATTGATGATTGAGTGCTATATGATGATTGAGTGCTATATGATTGAGTGCTATATGATGATGAGTGCTATATGATTGAGTGCTATATGATGATTGAGTGCTATATGATGATGAGTGCTATATGATTGAGTGTTATATGGTTGAGTGCTATATGATTGAGTGCTATATGATGATTGAGTGCTATATGATGATGAGTGCTATATGATTGAGTGCTATATGATTGAGTGCTATATGATTGAGTGCTATATGATGATGAGTGCTATATGATGATTGAGTGCTATATGATTGAGTGCTATATGATGATTGAGTGCTATATGATGATTGAGTGCTATATGATGATGAGTGCTATATGATTGAGTGCTATATGATTGAGTGCTATATGATGATTGAGTGCTATATGATTGAGTGCTATATGATTGAGTGCTATATGATTGAGTGCTATATGATTGAGTGCTATATGATGATTGAGTGCTATATGATGATGAGTGCTATATGATTGAGTGCTATATGATTGAGTGCTATATGATTGAGTGCTATATGATTGAGTGCTATATGAGTGAGTGCTATATGTTGAGTGCTATATGTTGAGTGCTATATGATTGAGTGCTATATGATGAGTGCTATATGATGAGTGCTATATGATGAGTGCTATATGATGATTGAGTGCTATATGATGATTGAGTGCTATATGATGATTGAGTGCTATATGATTGAGTGTTATATGATGATGAGTGTGATTGAGTGATATATGATGATGAGTGCTATATGATTGAGTGCTATATGATTGAGTGTTATATGATGATTGAGTGCTATATGATGATTGAGTGCTATATGATGATTGAGTGCTATATGATTGAGTGCTATATGATTGAGTGCTATATGATTGAGTGCTATATGATTGAGTGCTATATGATGATTGAGTGCTATATGATGATTGAGTGCTATATGATGATTGAGTGCTATATGATTGAGTGCTATATGATTGAGTGCTATATGATTATGAGTGCTATATGATGATGAGTGTTATATGATGATGAGTGCTATATGATTGAGTGCTATATGATGATGAGTGTTATATGATGATGAGTGCTATATGATTGAGTGCTATATGATGATGAGTGTTATATGATGATGAGTGCTATATGATTGAGTGCTATATGATTGAGTGCTATATGATTGAGTGCTATATGGTTGAGTGCTATATGATTGAGTGTTATATGATGATGAGTGCTATATGATGATGAGTGTTATATGATGATGAGTGCTATATGATTGAGTGCTATATGATTGAGTGCTATATGATTGAGTGCTATATGATGATGAGTGCTATATGATGATGAGTGTTATATGATGATGAGTGCTATATGATGATGAGTGTTATATGATGATGAGTGCTATATGATGATGAGTGTTATATGATGATGAGTGCTATATGATTGAGTGCTATATGATGATGAGTGCTATATGATGATGAGTGTTATATGATGATGAGTGCTATATGATGATGAGTGTTATATGATGATGAGTGCTATATGATGATGAGTGCTATATGATGATGAGTGTTATATGATGATGAGTGCTATATGATTGAGTGTTATATGATGATGAATGTGTTGAGTGCTATATGATGATGAGTGCTATGATTGAGTGCTATATGATGATGAGTGCTATATGATTGAGTGCTATTTGATTGAGTGCTATATGATTGAGTGCTATATGATGATTGAGTGCTATATGATTGAGTGCTATATGATTGAGTGCTATATGATTGAGTGCTATATGATTGAGTGCTATATGATTGAGTGCTATATGATTGAGTGCTATATGATGATGAGTGTTATATGATGATGAGTGCTATATGATTGAGTGTTATATGATGATGAATGTGTTGAGTGCTATATGATGATGAGTGCTATGATTGAGTGCTATATGATGATGAGTGCTATATGATTGAGTGCTATATGATTGAGTGCTATATGATGATTGAGTGCTATATGATTGAGTGCTATATGATTGAGTGCTATATGATTGAGTGCTGTGTGATTGAGTGCTATATGATTGAGTGCTATATGATGATGAGTGCTATATGATGATTGAGTGCTATATGATTGAGTGCTATATGATTGAGTGCTATATGATTGAGTGCTATATGATTGAGTGCTATATGATTGAGTGCTATATGATGATGAGTGTGATTGAGTGCTATATGATTGAGTGCTATATGATTGAGTGCTATATGATGATGAGTGCTATATGATGATTGAGTGCTATATGATTGGGTGCTATATGATTGAGTGCTATATGATTGAGTGCTATATGATTGAGGCTATATGATTGAGTGCTATATGATTGAGTGCTATATGATTGAGTGCTATATGATTGAGTGCTATATGATGATTGAGTGCTATATGATTGAGTGCTATATGATTGAGTGTTATATGATGATGAGTGCTATATGATGATTGAGTGCTATATGATTGAGTGCTATATGATTGAGTGCTATATGATTGAGTGTTATATGATGATGAGTGTGATTGAGTGCTATATGATGATGAGTGCTATATGATGATGAGTGTTATATGATGATGAGTGTGATGAGTGCTATATGATGATGAGTGCTTGATGATGATGAGTGCTATATGATGTGAGTGCTATATGATGATGAGTGCTATATGATGATGAGTGCTATATGATGTGAGTGCTATATGATGATGAGTGCTGTATGATGACGAGTGATACATGACGAGATATATGATGAGATGCATGACGAGTAATATATGATGACATATATGATGAGATGCATGAGTGATATATGATGAGATGTATGATGAGTATGATGTATGATCTCAGTGACATACAGTGCAGTGTCTTTGTAATGTATCAGTTGTGCCACTAGAGGGCCACACTGCCATTATCATTCCTGGAAATATAGAAGACTCGAGACTGTGTGAAGCTTGTCTTTTGGTTTCTTCTCTAAAGACTCTCTTCTCCTGTCATTGACCTTAGACGTCTCTATTGAGCTTTTCAGAGACATTCTGCTCTTTAGTTTGGATGAATCTCATGGAACCTCTCTGAAGAATACAGATAGGTCATATTTCACTTTAAAATGAAAAGAATATTAAAAACATTACTATATAATATATAGTAAAATAACATATAATATAAAATAAAATACTCTCTCTCTCTCTCTCTCTCTCGGTCTCTCTCGGTCTCTCTCTCTCCTCTCTCTCTCTCTCTCTCTCTCGGTCTCTCTCGGTCTCTCTCTCTCTCTCTCTCGGTCTCTCTCTCTCTCTCTCTCTCTCCTCTCTCTCTCTCTCTCTCGGTCTCTCTCTCTCTCTCTCTCTCTCGGTCTCTCTCGGTCTCTCTCGGTCTCTCTCGGTCTCTCTCTCTCTCTCTCTCTCTCTCTCTCTCCTCTCTCTCTCTCTCTCGGTCTCTCTCGGTCTCGGTCTCTCTCTCTCTCTCGGTCTGTAGTAAATGTCTTGCTCTCTCTCTGACAGTGTGCAGGCCTCCTCTTCCCCAGGCCTGTGGTGTTTGAGGGCCGCTGTGGGCCGGTTTGATAGATGTGTTCTGGTGTCGGGCCGCCCCGGTGATGTCTCTGTACTCCGCTTAATGTATCCCATCAGGCCCAGGTGTGCCGTGCGAGTTTTGTTCGAGCGTTAATCAGCCAACGCCACAAATCACACAGACCTGCGTCTGTTTCATTCGGAGAACAATCCCACTGTGAGCGCTTTTAGCAGCGTGTTTTGTACTAAAAGAAATAAAACGGAACCGTATCCTGAATTAAAGGGGACCTACATGCCCTTTTACAGTCTTGATGTTTTCAGGCTCTACTAGAACAGGTTTTCCTGCTTGAATGTTGATTATTTTCCTCATATTCTCCATTGTTGCGGCTCCTCTCTTCCCAGTCTGTCAGTAACGCTCTGTTTAGTTCCTGTCTCTATGAAGCCCCTCCTTCTGAAAAGCACACTGTGCTCTGATTGGTCGGCTGGAGCAGTGTGTTGTGATTGGTCGAGTGTGTTTGGGAAATGTCCCGCCCCTTACCATAACCGCCAGTTTAACACACTACTAACTAACTCAACCAGGCCCCGCCCCTTTATTCTGCATACTAATTATTTAAATGAGGAATATTGAGACGTGTTCGTTCCCGGAAGAAACGAGGAGTTCAGGAGTTCAGAAACACTGATATAGAGAAGAACTGGAGCTTTTTCATGCTCAAACTGCAACATTACACACTAAAGAAAGATGAACATGGGCTTCAAAAGTTGCTGAAGGTGTTTCTCTCTCTCTCTTTCTGTAACAGAATCCAGTGAAGAAGATCCCG
This sequence comes from Rhinichthys klamathensis goyatoka, assembly GCF_029890125.1. NCBI lineage: Eukaryota > Metazoa > Chordata > Actinopteri > Cypriniformes > Leuciscidae > Rhinichthys > Rhinichthys klamathensis. The sequence continues at coordinate 359,118 of NW_026606710.1, forward strand.
GATACTCATGAGATCACGCTTCAGCACGGCACTAAATCCGTAAGTCCACTCGTTTGCTCCTGAACGCTAGTTGGGATTTGTGAGGATTATATAATCTGACTCAGGCATGAGCTCAGAGTTAAAACTCATCCATATTCTTATTATACAGATACATTTTACAGATTGTTTCAAAGCCGCTTCACAGAAATAGACAGGAAAATAAGTGCTAATGTTGAAAAATTCATCAATTATGAAACTAATTTCAGCTCTACAGAAGATAAGTGTCATTCAGTTTTCAATGTTGATATAATTCGGTTCAAAAACATTGGATTCATCGATTCAGCTGTAGTTCACAATTCAGTTCTCATCCGATAGTATCAGTGCCTTTGAATCGATCATATTACTGAATATTAATTGTCTTTTAAACCCCAAAATAAGAGCATCCAGTGAAACTCAATTCAGTTCAAATTTTGTTTGTCACTCAGTTCAGTTCAAACATCTATTTGTAACTTAATTTTGTTCTCATCCGATAGTGTCAGTGCCGTTTAAATGGTAAATATTGCTAAATTATTCATATTAATTGTCGTTTCATGCCATAAAACCATCTAATAAAACTCAATTTAGTTCAAATTTGGTTCATTATTTAATTCAGTTCAAACATCTAAAGAAACTCAATTTTGTTCTCATCTGATAGTGTGAGTACTGTCAAATCGATAATATTACTGAATATTAATTATTTTAAACCCGCAAAAAAGACCATCTAATGAAACTCAATTCAGTTCAAATTTTGTTTGTCACTCAATTCAATTCAAACATCTAGTGAAACTCAATTTTGTTCTCATCCGATAGTGTCAGTGCAGTTAAATTGGTAAATAATAAATATGAATTGATGTTTCATGCCAAAAAAAGACCATCTAATGAATCTCAATTCAGTTCAAATTTTGTTCGTCACTCAATTCAGTTCAAACATCCAGTGAAACTCAATTTTGTACTCATTTGATAGTGTGAGTACTGTCAGATCGATAATATTACTGAATATTAATTATTTTAAACCCCCAAAAAAGACCATCTAATGAATCTCAATTCAGTTCAAATTTTGTTCGTCACTCAATTCAGTTCAAATTTTGTTTGTCACTCAATTCAGTTCAAACATCTAAAGAAACTCAATTTTGTTCTCATCCGATAGTGTCAGTGCCGTTTAAATGGTAAATATTGCTAAATTATTCATATTAATTGTCGTTTCATGCCATAAAACCATCTAATAAAACTCAATTTAGTTCAAATTTGGTTCATTATTTAATTCAGTTCAAACATCTAAAGAAACTCAATTTTGTTCTCATCTGATAGTGTGAGTACTGTCAAATCGATAATATTACTGAATATTAATTATTTTAAACCCGCAAAAAAGACCATCTAATGAAACTCAATTCAGTTCAAATTTTGTTTGTCACTCAATTCAATTCAAACATCTAGTGAAACTCAATTTTGTTCTCATCCGATAGTGTCAGTGCAGTTAAATTGGTAAATAATAAATATGAATTGATGTTTCATGCCAAAAAAAGACCATCTAATGAATCTCAATTCAGTTCAAATTTTGTTCGTCACTCAATTCAGTTCAAACATCCAGTGAAACTCAATTTTGTACTCATTTGATAGTGTGAGTACTGTCAGATCGATAATATTACTGAATATTAATTATTTTAAACCCCCAAAAAAGACCATCTAATGAATCTCAATTCAGTTCAAATTTTGTTCGTCACTCAATTCAGTTCAAATTTTGTTTGTCACTCAATTCAGTTCAAACATCTAAAGAAACTCAATTTTGTTCTCATCTGATAGTGTGAGTGTTGTCTAATCGATAATATTACTGAATATTAATTATTTTAAACCCGGAAAAAAGACCATCTAATGAATCTCAATTCAGTTCAAATTTTGTTCGTCAGTCAATTCAGTTCAAACATCTAATTAAACTTAGTTTTGTACTCATTTGATAGCGTGAGTGCTGTCAGATGGATAATATTACTCAATATGAATTATTTTAAACCCCCAAAAAAGACCATCTAATGAATCTGAATTCAGTTAAAATTTTGTTCGTCACTCAATTCAGTTAAAATTTTGTTTGTCACTCAATTCAGTTCAAACATCTAAAGAAACTCAATTTTGTTCTCATCTGATAGTGTGAGTACTGTCTAATCGATAATATTACTGAATATTAATTATTTTAAACCCGGAAAAAAGACCATCTAATGAATCTCAATTCAGTTCAAATTTTGTTCGTCAGTCAATTCAGTTCAAACATCTAATTAAACTCAGTTTTGTTCTCATCTGATAGTGTGAGTGTTGTCAAATTGATAATATTACTGAATATTAATTATTTTAAACCCCCAAAAAAGACCATCTAATGAATCTCAATTCAGTTCAAATTTTGTTCGTCACTCAATTCAGTTCAAATTTTGTTCGTCACTCAATTCAGTTCAAACATCTAATTAAACTCAATTTTATTCTCATCTGATAGTGTGAGTGCTGTCAGATCGATAATATTACTGAATATTAAATCTTTTAAACCCCAAAAAAGATCATCTAATGAATCTAAGTTCAGTTCAAATTTTATTTGTCACTCAATTCAGTTCAAACATCTAAAGAAACTCAATTTTGTTCTCATCTGATAGTGTGAGTGTTGTCTAATCGATAATATTACTGAATATTAATTATTTTAAACCCGGAAAAAAGACCATCTAATGAATCTCAATTCAGTTCAAATTTTGTTCGTCACTCAATTCAGTTCAAACATCTAATTAAACTCAGTTTTGTTCTTATTCCTGAATATGACTTGTCTAAACGCATGTCGTCTCCCGTATCTGATGACTCCGTGACTCTACAGGTCTCCGCTCTGGCCTTGGATCCGTCGGGAGCTCGTCTGATCACCGGCAGCTTCGACTACGACGTGAAGTTCTGGGATTTCGCCGGGATGGACTCGTCTCTGCACGCCTTCCGATCGCTGCAGCCGTGCGAGTGGTGAGTCGGTCCATCAGACGCGCGCTCATCCCTGTCTCTCTCCTCGATACACCTCATCCGCCAGGAATGAGCTCCTCGTTCTCCAGGCCAATCAGCTGATTGCACACAGATGCCGTGTATTTTTGTTCCTTTCTTTTTGTTTTTCCTTGAAATCCCGCTAAAAGTGGAACCCAATTGTCTCGAGATTTTGGAAGCCAATTGGCTGAGCCCGAGCGCTCTTGCGTGTGTGTGTGTGTGTGTGTGTGTGTGTGTGTGTGTGTGATTCGTAAAATGCCACGCCACATTAACATGTTCATCCACCCAGTTGTGGTGGCATCCCTTCTCACACACACACACACACACGGCCAGAGAAAACACATGTGGAGCCCATAAACCAGTGACCCGGAGAG
>NW_026606710.1:367500-390000 GCF_029890125.1 Rhinichthys klamathensis goyatoka
ATGCTTGAAAATAAAATGTGGTGTTTTGAATGAACTTCTGATAATAAAACTTCGATTTCTCCATCTGAGAAATTTTTCTTTTTCATTCGCTTTTGAGAAAACATTTTGAAATCCTTCGTTTGGTGTCATAATATGATGCCCATATGTAGTTGTCAGTCGGATTTAATGGGCGGGATTTATGGTAATTGAGAATGAGCGTGCACGCGCGTCCCATTTACGACTGATTGGAATTCATTAACACACACACTAGGGGTGTCCCCGACTAAGGATTTTCATAGTCGAATCAGATTCGTCAAGTCCTGCCTATAGTCGACTAATAGGGCGGGGCTTTAACATTTTAAGGCCGCGATGTACAGAACATCACACAAAGACATAGAAGAAAATGTATAAAAACATTTTGGATCAATAAAACTAAGAAATAACATAAATAACTGCAGAAAGGCCACACTGCAGATAGGATTAGCATTTCACATGCAAATCAAATTAAATCAGCTGAATTTCCTGTACGAGCATGCTCTATTAGGCCTACAGCTCAACATCATGCACTGAAAAATAATCAACAATTAAGAACACAATATACATTTATAATAAATAAAAATACAAAACTAAATAAGTCAGAATCAAGTCACAAGAAGCAGAACAAATGTGTGCAAAATGCCTAAAGTGCAGGGGAACAAATATTCAAAACACAAGTCACAAATAGTTAAATTAGATCACTCTGAGTGATCAATTAATAAAATAAAAATAAAGAAATTATTAAAATAACGAAAGTATGGCCAGGATTGTCAACTTTGTCTTTTTAACTGCAGAAACAACAATAAACGCTAAACTGGAGCGGCAGTCTTTAGCTAAACGTGTTCACAGTATCCAAAAATCAAAGTAAAACTGGCTGAAATGTTTTGAAATCACTTGTACCCAGGGGCGTAGCAGCCATTATAAAAGTGGGGGGGACAAAATGGTGTGGTGATGTGACCCAAAGGTCAGTCCTTCCAGAAAAATGCGGAGTCTTTTTGTGATTGTTGCGGGCAAAAGTCCTTGATTATGCGGTGATGGAATATGCAGGATATTTGCAATTTTATGTGATGAAATTGCGGGAACTTGCAAAAACTGCGGTTTGATGAAAAAGAGATTCCCCAACACCCTGTTCTCACTAGGCTACTACCTTAAATGTAAAGAGCTATTTCTTATTACTTCCTATGATAAGCAAACATACTACATCACAGAAAGTGCTGGAATATTTAATCTTGTTTTATTTCAGACCTTAATAAACACATCAAACTTACAAAACATTGATGAGTCAAACAAGTTCTGTAGCTTTACAAAAGGAATATGCTACAACTTCTGTAAAAATGAATAAATAAAATATGAAAAAAATGTTTCCTGTTTTACAGCTTTTTTTTTCCTTTTTTTTTTCAATGATGTTCATGTCGAGTAATTACGTCACTTCATAACGTTCCCATGGCAACCGGGGGAAACGGCTGGTCTCGTGTGAAGCAAACGCAATATTTTTCAACTTTCTGCTAAGATATATGTGACTTTTTTTTGCAACAAAAAAATGTTGAGGGGATTATGAAATCATACAATTGAATCGCATGATTCAATACATTGAATCATGCGATCGCATAATCGCGCTTTTCTGGAGGGACTGAAAGGTGATGTTCATAATAATAAATTCTAGATGGAATAGCAATTGGCATTTTACAGCACCCTAGTGCCAATTTTGGGAACATGCCATGATAGTTTACAGCAACCTATTTTTGTGAAATTACTCGAAATAAAAAAATATTGCAGGACTTGGGACTTTCAGACAACTGTGGACATATATACTTTATGTTTATGAAATAAAGATATTTTATGATATTTACAATATTTCAGTTAAACTACACTTGAACAATAACTTTTATCTTACTTCTTAACAGTTGGACCAAAAAAAAAAGTGTTCAATGAGTACAGAACAGATTACATCTAGCCTACAGTAATTTTATACAACAGACATTATAAAAATATATCAATAAAACCTAAATCAATGTATTCGGTATTGGACATCAATTTAACATTGACATGTTGAATTTACATTGAATTTTGGTCACCCGACGTCGCAACCAAAATTTAACCAAATATCAACGTCTTATGATGTTGTGTGCCTGCTGGGAATAATCTGTTATGTCTCATTTAACAGACGCTTTTATCCAAAGCAACAAGTAGGAGAGCATTTAACACACACTCGGCACAATCCGGCGCGACGTGACGAGGCCATACGGGTTCTGTTGTCTACACTTCTTACAGCGTTACAGTAGGTTAAATCATAACAAGGAAACTTCACGTGTGATTCATGTCATCGCGACATACTGTAACAGTGTGTGTTTGAAAAAAAATGATGTAGTCCTCTGCTTTTTTTCTGGGGTGCATTAGACGGCCAAACAGCAAAGCGACTAAACAAACAGGAAAATTCGCAAGAGCAACAAAAGATTTGAAGCTCATGGCAGACGCGCCCAATAGATGCTTCGCGCTGTGATTGGCTGAATGTGAGCTCACTCAAGTCTAAAGCCTGTTTTATGCTTCTGCGTCGAATCGACGGCGTACCCCCGCAGAGCCCTCTGCGTCGCCGCGAACCCCTCTCCGACCCCTCCGCCGTAGCTCGACGTGCACCTCCAAAAAATTGTAACTACGCGTCGAGGCGACGCAGACCGCAAGGGCTGTGATTGGTCAGATTATACATCATTTCGGGAGTGTAGCTTTTCCGGTTTCCCCCTCCCGCTATACCGCCATTTTTAAAGTGCGCAGTTTGTTTCAACGATGTATCAAATTGAGGAACGATTAAATCACTTCTGCGATTAAACATTTGCAATAAAATAATTTGTTGTTCAACGTTGATTAGTTCCAGCTGCAACAACATTCTCTCTCTTTCGCTCGCCATTACGCGCGTTTCCATTACAGATTTGCGCAAAACTTTTGCCTTTTTTTCTAAATGTCGATAAAAAACTATTGCCAAATGACCGATGTTATGCGACTAAACGTCTTTTTTTCCATAATCATTCCAAAAATCATGGCAACGGACGTTGGTAGCCACCGCACTAGACATTATTATTATTAATGGAAGGAGACGCATTAATGGCATTAATGGCAGGGAAAGACACGGAGTTCTCCCTCATTTCAGCTCCGAGGTCTTGATTGTGGCATTTCTTTGAGGTTTAGAGTCCAGTAGGCTATTCCTGTAATTATTGTTTCTTTTATGAATTTTATGAATCCATTCGTTTTACCTTATTTAACCCGTAATTGCAAAACGAAAAATGAACGGTTGTTGTATTTTTGAAACGCAAAGTTGAACACCAAAATTTAAATTTGAACTGTACACCAAATGCTGAAAAAAAAAAATATCAACGAATAATCAGATAGGCCTAATTGTTTGATTTTTTTGCCCCTTTATTAAAAATTTAAAATATTCACAAATTAATATAGAAAAAATGTAGATTTTACTGGTTTTCTAAGGCCAAATTAGAACCTGGAAATAATATTTTTCCCGGAGTGCTGAATGAGAAGAGCCATAACCCACAGAGCCTACAGAAAGGTGATTTATAGGTGAGACATAGGTTATAATAAATGTTTCTGAAAAAATAACGAGGCATTTTAATTGTTTATTAATAAACTATTGTTTTCTAAATCAATGTCGGCTAAAAACATATCTCCATCTCCGGATGCACCTTTAGAGAGAAATGCACCTTTCATACGGATTACATAATCAGAAGGTATTAGCTTTCGATTCGAATTTGTTCGTTTTAAAGTGGACATTTCAATAGCCTACATAGGCTATTTTTGTTTCAGTTCTCGCGCTTCAGTTCACAGAGACCATGAAAGCGCGCCTGATTGTTTTATTTTATTTTACAAAAGCAAAACGTTTTGTTGTTATTGTGAGTTTACGCAAATAAAAGAAGTTGCGAATAATGTATTATTTTCTGTATGACCAGAAATTCTTGAGTATTTTAAGTAGTTTCCACCGTTGATAGGAAAACGCAAGTGTTCGCGCCCGCGCCTCCCTGCCATCCAGTGCGCGCTCCGCACTCTGCACACACACTTGGATATGCGTCAAAAGCTTGTGTTTATTTGTGATAATCTTAGCCCTGCCTATTATTATTGTCCAACCTGTATTTTGAATGAGATGTGACGAATTGCTTTGTTCCTTTTTTGGATAAAAGCGTCTTCTACATATGTAGCCTAATAAATGTTATAATAATGATTATTATTATTATTTGCGGACACGGACCCCAAACACACCGCGTCTTCTAAGGCAGGTGACTGTAAATGTGCAAAACCTGTTTCCAAATATTATATTCAAATATATTCAAAATATTCCTTTTTCAAATTGCCTGAAAAAGCTCCTCATGCGAGTGTAAAATCTTTTTTTGCGATAAACGGGAGTTTTTGCGAAATGCGTATTTTCAATTCGCAATTTCAATTCGCGCAATTTGAAGGGTAATGGAAACGAAAGCGGAACCGGCGCAAGGAACCAAAACAAACTAGCAAAGAGATTTGCAAAGCACACACCACCCTAGCGTTCTGGCGTTGAAATGCACCGCGATGCAACGCAACCTGACGCAGAACCATAAAACGGCCACGACGCCGTAGGAGTGACGGCGTAGCTACGCCGTGGAGTTGACGCAGAAGTATAATGAAGCCTTAAGTAACAAATCAGAGAACACGGGCGGAAATATTGGCGCTGAGTAAAAAAAAAATGCGGGGGACAGAATCACCTGTTTCTAAAAGTGGGGGGGACGTGTCCCCCCCGTCCCCCCCGGTTGCTACGCCCCTGCTTGTACCCATACCTGATCGAGAAAACTAAATCCAGTCTTTCACTCGGCCTGTGTCCGTTTGAGTCTTTTCACATTGTGTGCGCGGATAAAATACATTCTAAAACGCTGAACAACGCTTAACGGCTTTGTCCTAAAACTGTTATATTAAAAGATCAAATTCTGTACACACCTTATTAATAAAGGATACTATATAGCCTACAGAAAAGCAGATGAGCCCAGAATATGAACGCAGCGCATTTTATTATAGGCTACGTTAAGCATTTTCCTCCCATAGAAAACCATTAAAGAAAAAGCTTTACGTGACTTTCTATAGGAGAAACGTTATATTTCAAGCCTTTATTACAGCTTATGAAAACCTTTTCACAATATTCTAATTTTGAATTTGGGGTTTTCATAAGCTGTGAACTATATCTATATTCATATTCTAGGTTCATCTGCTTATCTGCACATAGAATGGTTTCTTAAGGTGTGTAGCCGTGTACACATACATTAAGCACGTAAAAGTGCCATTTAAGCGTTTTAAAAGCTTTTTTCACGTTAAGCGTTTTAGAACGTCCTGAGGAAAACCAACCTGTTAACAGAAGTGCGATCATGGTTTTCCTGATGCTAAATCCAGCCTTGGAGAATATCCTTTCTGATGGTGTGCATCTTTAGATTTTCTTATCCCAGACATTTTTAAAGATTTAAATCCCTGCCGACACGACGCTCCTCTGTCGGTCACGGATCGAAAGTGAAACTTAAATCTGTCACGGGGTGTTTGGAGTTATTCACGCTGCACGCACGTTAAAAAATATTTATTAAAAGCTTCTTTCTTTGCACATTTTTATTGACAGCATTATCATAATAGGCTGTATATTAACGTATTGACAGAAAACCAGTAGTTCTATGTGAAATCAGACATTGAGCACTCATATAGCCAAAATGACATAATCCTCGTTTAATAACACATCTGCGAAGATTCGACCGTGAGATTGGTAGTCGAATCAGGCTCCTCCTATCGAATCTTCGACTATTCGGGGTCACCCCTAACACACACACACACACACACACACACACATTTCACTATCACATCTGGCGTTTATGAAGTATTTGTGAATCAGGAGATGAGTTTTCGGGAAGGTCTCTTTACGCGCAAATCACTCTCATATTTACTCGTATATTTACGAATGTTTCATGAATGAGACCCACTGTGTGTAAAGGTTTTAGTTCCAGCATCAGTGATCCTGCAGTTCTCGTGTGTGTTTGTTTGCTGCATCTGGACTCTGTTTGTTGACTGGGATGTAATGAGGTGTAGATGAACTATATCAGAGATGCTGAATGTTGCACCTGGTCCTCAGACACACTGTGTGTGTGTGTGTGTGTGTGTGTGTGTGTGTGTGTGTGTGTGTGTGTGTGTGTGTGTGTGTGTGTGTGTGTGTGTGTGTGTGTGTGTGTGTGTGACGGTCGCCTCACTAATGGAGTGTGTCGGCATGCTATAGTCACTGCGAGAGAGACCGATTCCTCGTTCTTTGTTTGTTATTGGGTTTTCTCTCCTCGTCCGGTACGTTATGTTCCCTAGCGAGTGCATCTCAGCGTCGAGCGTAAATATTGTTCTCTTCAATCATTGTCAATGTCATGCTTTACTGTTTAAAGATGCCAACTGGACGTCCATAACAGAAATACTTGAATCCAGTTTGTTTTATTATCATAGCTATTACTTCCACATGTGAACACACTTGATGATATTATATTTTAGTATCATTATATTCTATTATGATTATTATTTATGTTTTCATTTTGATTTTAGTTTAAGTTTTAATAAATGCTTTTGTTATTATTATACTTTTTTTTCCATTAGCAGTCAAAAGTTTGGAATAATTAAGATTTTGAATGTATTCTCCGCTCACCAAGGCTGCATTTATTTGATTAAAAATACAGTAAAAATAGTGAAATATTATTACAATTTAAAATAACGGTTTTCTATGTGCATATATCATAAAGTGTAATTTATATCCTGTGATCAAAGCTGAATTTTCAGCATCATTACTCCAGTCTTCAGTGTCACATGATCCTTCAGAAATCACTCTAATATGATGATCTGATGCTCAAGAAACAATTATGATTATCAATATTGAAAACAGTCGGGCTGCTTCATATTTGTCTGGGAACCGTCATAAACTAAGGATTATTTTGTTTCAAAAAAAGAAATGAATGCTTTTATTCATCAAGGACGCATTAAAATGATCAAAAGTGACAGTAAAGACATTTATAATGTTATACAAGATTATATTTCAAATAAATGCTGTTCTTTTGAACTTTCTATTCATCAACGAATCCTGAAAAATAAAATGTATCACAGTTTCCACACAAATATGAACCGTTTTCAACATCGATAATATTATCAATAAATGAGGACTGATAATAATTAAGCAGGAATTAATGTAGCGTTAATATTTCTATTTAGCTTTATTTGAGTTTTTAGTAATGTTAGTGCTTCGACTTAAGCTTGTTTGCCATTTCTAACTTTCGCTTAGATTTATAATCATTTTAATTTCAAATTTACAACAGATGTGATCAGTGTGTGTGCTGTGCATCAGTCGTGTCTCTCCAACACTATTGACCTCCGCTTCAATGATTATAATGAGTGTGTGAAGGTGTTATTAGCCGTCAGTCGTTGAGGTTTTGATCATTCGCTCTAAAACGAACCATCTTTCGCCTCATATTTAGTCACTGACAGATGATGCGGTTGGTGTGTGTGTCGTAAAGCGTCTTTATAATGGATTTCTGGTGTCAAACATCTGCTCTGAGTGTGTGTGTGTGTGTGTGTGTGTGTGTGTGTGTGTGTGTGTGTGTGTGTGTGTGTGTGTGTGTGTGTGTGTGTGTGTGTGTGTGTGTGTGTGTGTGTGGTGACGCCGAGTTTCGTCCGATGAGGCCAGTGTGTCTTTGGGCGGCATGAAGGTCAAATATTCACGGCATATTTGTTATGATGCAGCACGCTTTATTAATGCGCTGTCAGCAATGTCATCATCAGAGACAATCACTGACAGCTTTATTTATTCTCGGAGAACGACTTTATAATAGTGTTTTCATTCAATTCCTGGATTTTCATTTCCTGCGTCCAAATGAACACTTTAAAGTCAGCATGAAACGACATTCACAACATGCTTTTCTTCTGTGATGTGAAAGAATATTCAATTGGAAATAATGTAGGACAGAACATTGTTTTATTTATTATTAGGCTGTGATATTATCGTAGTTTATTAATGCAGCTTATACAGGTGAAACTCGAAAAATTTGAATATCGTTCATTTATTTCAGTAATTCAACTTAAAAGGTGAAACTAATATATTATATAGACTCATTACATGCAAAGTGAGATATTTCAAGCCTTTATTTGTTATAATTTTGATGATTATGGCTTATGAAAAACAATATTCTAATTTTGAATTTGGGGTTTTCATAGCTGTGAACCATAATCATAACAATTATAACAAATAAAGGCTTGAAATATCTCACTTTGCATGTAATGATGAGTCTATATAATATATTAGTTTCACCTTTTAAGTTGAATTACTGAAATAAATGAACTTTTGCACGATATTCAAATTTTTCGAGTTTCACCTGTATGTGTTAGTGATCTGAACAAATGCCACTCATTTTCATATGATGTATAATGTTTGTTAATATTATTTCGGCATATTCTGACAAGCTGTTTTCAGAGGTGGAGAAAGTAATTTTTTATGTAAGATAAGATACTGATTAATCATCCATAATCAGATTAGACTAAGGTCAAAGTTTTGAAATAATCAAGAATTTACAAAAAAAAAGGTTATTCTGCTCACCGAGGCTGCATTTATTTACGGTAATCAAAAAATACAGTAAAAACTGTGAAATATTATTATAATTCAAATCAGCTGTTTTCTATGTGAATATATAGTAAAGTGTAATTTATTCCTGTGATTTTCAGCATCATTACTCCAGTCTTCAGTGTCACACGATCCTTCAGAAATCACTCTAATATGAGGATCTGATGCTCAAGAAACATTTATGATTATTATTATCAATGTGTATCAAAATGTATCAAAAGAATAAATAATAAATGCTGTTCTTTTGAACTTTCTGTTTGTTAAAGAATCCTGAAAAATAAAAATGTATCCCGTTTTTCACAAAAACATGAAGCAGCAAAAGTGTTTTGAACACTGATAATAATCATAAATGTTTCTTGAGCATCAAATCATGATTTCTGAAGGATCATGTGACGCTGAAGACTGGAGTAATGATGCTGAAAATTCACAGGAATAAATTACACTTTACTCTATATTCACATAGAAAACAGCTGATTTGAATAATAATAATATTTCACAGTTTTTACTGTATTTTTGATTAAATAAATGGTGAGCAGAAAAGACATTAACATTAAATGTCTTTAAAATATGATTTTAATTAATTATTTGATTTTTACTCAGATTTGATTGTAAATAAAGTGTGGTTTGCATTGTCTCAGGGTCACACAGCGATGCTGAACGACGGCTGCTGGCATCCCAAGATTAAAGAGGAGTTTCTGACCTGCTCCAACGACGGGTGAGTGGAGCTAACGAGCTCGTTACACTGATCACATGTTCATATCTCCACCTGAACAACAGCACGCGTGATTCGTGACGCTGAAGGAAACTCCATCGCCCTCTCTCGTGTTTTGAGGTTTGTTTCCGCCACAGTCATTTCGCATACTTGAGGATGTTCGTGTCTTTCTAAAAACCATTTGTTCTGGAGGTTTAACACATAATCCCAGGGGGTTGTGGGGCATTTCACTGGGATTGTTTTGAGTGATCCAAGTTTCATTTTAGTCACTGAAACTTTCCAAACAACATGGAGCCAATTGCATGATTGCCTTAATCAAATTTAAAGTTTATTCTCTGAAATGTATTGCATTCTCATAACTGCATGTTCAACAAATCACATTTTAATGGTTTTCTTTTCATTAAAATAGCATCTGTAAAATTCATCTAAAATAGCAAAATAGAGTCTGATTCGGATTCAAGAATCACTCCATAAGAATCATTTGTTCATATGAATCAGTATTTTATCCAGTCAGTAAGTGAGTCCTGATTCAGATTCAGTGAGTCATTTGTTAGTTTGTTTCAAACAATAGCACTCTTTCTTTTTGACCAAATTTAGAATCTGTTCATAAGAGTAATTTTTTTTTCCAGTCTTTTTAATCACATTTTAATGTTTTCCATTTATGGCAGTCATCCAGTCTGATTCAGATTCAGTGAGTCATTTGTCAAACTGTTTTTTTTTTACCAATTCAAGAATCAGTTTATAAGAGCCAATTGTTCATAAGAGTCAGTCTGTTTGATCACATTTTATTATTTTTATCAAATTAAATCGTGTTATGGCAGTCATTCAAGTCAGTAAGTGAGTCTGATTCAGATTCAGTGAGTCATTTGTCAGACCAATTCGTTTTTTGACTAATTCAAAAAATTTGTACACAAGGGTAATTTATTCATACGAATCAAGTCTTTATGATCACATTTCATTTGTTGTTATCGAATTAATAAAACAGTCATCTGTTCAGTGAGTCTGATTCAGATTCAGGGAATCATTTGTCAGAATGGTCCTTTCAAGAATCACTTCATAAGAGTAATTTGTTTAGAAGAGTCTGTATATTTTCATTTTTCTTTTTTTCCCTTCAATTATCCAGTCTATAAGTGAGTCCTGGTTCAGATTAAGAGATTCAGTGAGTCATTTGTTAGTCTGATTCAAACAATAGCGCTCTCTGTCTTTTTGACCAAATTAAGAATCTGTTCAAAAGAGTCTTTATAAGAATAAATCCTTTTAATTGCATTTTAATGTTTTCCATTAATGGCAGTCATCCAGTGAGTCTGATTCAGATTCAGTGAGTCATTTGTCAAACAGTGTATTTGACCAATTAAATAATATGTTCATAAAAGCCAATTGTTTATAAGAATCAGTCTGTTTGATCACATCTCATTGCTTTAATTGAATTAATTTGCATGATGGCAGTCATCCAGTCAGTAAGTGAGTCCTGGTTCAGATTCAGAGATTCAGTGAGTCATTTGTTAGTCTGATTCAAACAATAGCTCTCTCTGTCTTTTTGAATCCAAGAATAATTAAATCATAAGAATCAGTCTTTTTGACCACATTTTAATGTTTTTCACGAATTAAAATAGCATTTAAGGCAGTCATCCAGAGAGTTTTTCTTTTTTTCCATAAGAATAATTTGTTTAGAAGAATTTTCTTTCTTTTTTTCCCCTTCAATTATCCAGTCAGTAAATGAGTCCTGGTTCAGATTCAGAGATTTAGTGTAGCTCTCTGTCTTTTTGACCAATTAAAGAATCTGTCCATAAGAATAATTTATTATTAAGAATCTTTTTGATCAGATTTTAATGTTTTTCAATGTTTAACATCTCAAGTAGAATATAATTCATTTTGTCATGAGACATTCAGCCGAATGCATTTCTACCAGTGTTTTCCGTTCAGATGTTTCAGTGTTCACAGCCTCGAAACTACAGGCCTGTGAAATGTTACATGCGTGTAAACCTTTGCCCTGCGTCAGATTATGTCCTCGTTGTGTTCCCCTATAAAAGTGCGCTGTTTTACTGCGTTTAGGGGCGTCGCCGGTGAATGTTTGAGTCGTGTTCACTGGGCGCACAGATGTGGCTCTGTTTTATTCAGTTGTAATATAGATTCTGGAAGGCTTCCCTTGGCACGTTTCAGCGCATGTCGCAGGCGCTTTCAGAGGAGGAAAGCGTTTAGGTTGAGGAACAGCTGCAGATGTGTATCGGGAACACATGTGTCCTGTGATCCGCTGGTGTGGCGCTCGGCTACAAATCTCAGGGTGGAGGTTAAAGCGCTAGTTCACCCAAAAATTAAAATGACCCCATGATTTACTCACCCTCAAGTCATCCTAGGTGTAAATGACATTCTTCTTTCAGACGAATATAATATGAGTTATATTAAAAAATGTCCTGGCTCTTCCGAGCTTGATAATAGGAGTGAATGGCCGTTTCTGTTTTGAAGTCTATAAAAGTGCATCTATCCATGATAAAAGTGCATCTATCCATGATAAAAGTGCATCTATCCATCATAAAAGTGCATCTATCCATGATAAAAGTGCATCTATCCATCATAAAAGTGCATCTATCCATGATAAAAGTGCATCTATCCATCATAAAAGTGCATCTATCATCATAAAAGTGCATCTATCCATCATAAAAGTGCATCATCTATCCACGATAAAAGTGCATCTATCCATGATAAAAGTGCATCTATCCATCATAAAAGTGCATCTATCCATGATAAAAGTGCTTTAATGATGGATAGATGCACTTTTATGATGGATAGATGCACTTTTATCATGGATAGATGCACTTTTATGATGATAGATGCACTTTTATGATGGATAGATGCACTTTTATCATGGATAGATGAACTTTTATGATGGATAGATGCACTTTTATGATGGATAGATGCACTTTTATCATGGATAGATGCACTTTTATGATGATAGATGCACTTTTATGATGGATAGATGCACTTTTATCATGGATAGATGAACTTTTATGATGGATAGATGCACTTTTATGATGGATAGATGCACTTTTATCATGGATAGATGCACTTTTATGATGGATAGATGCACTTTTATGATGGATAGATGTACTTTTATGATGGATAGATGCACTTTTATGATGGATAGATGCACTTTTATGATGGATAGATGCACTTTTATGATGGATAGATGCACTTTTATGATGGATAGATGCACTTTTATGATGGATAGATGCACTTTTATCATGGATAGATGCACTTTTATGATGGATAGATGCACTTTTATGATGGATAGATGCACTTTTATCATGGATAGATGCACTTTTATCATGGATAGATGCACTTTTATGATAATCGT
This sequence comes from Rhinichthys klamathensis goyatoka, assembly GCF_029890125.1. Classification (NCBI taxonomy): domain Eukaryota; kingdom Metazoa; phylum Chordata; class Actinopteri; order Cypriniformes; family Leuciscidae; genus Rhinichthys; species Rhinichthys klamathensis. The sequence goes on from NW_026606710.1 coordinate 380,218, forward strand.
GTTAAATAATCGTGATTTCAATACTGACCAAAAATAATCGTTATTTAAATTATGATTTTTTTTGCCATAATCGAGCAGCCCTACTTTATATATCATAATGATGACTATTTTTGTTTGGGATGTAATTTTCTGACCGACATGGGAAGCTCATTTAGTTTGCAACAAAATGCGGTGTCAAAGAGAATTATGGGAAATATAGTTTTGTCTTGCAAGTTTTTCGAATGAATAGTGTTTTCTGTCCAGCTTTATCAACTGTCACAACATGTGGATGAACTAAATACTCTTACGAGACTCTATAACGTTCAAAAGTTTGACTTTCCAAGAGTACAAAAATACAGTAAAAATAGTGAAATGTTATTCCAATGTAAAATCGCTGTTTTCTAAGTAAATATATAGTAAAGTGTAATTTATTCCTGTGATCAAAGCTGAATTTTCAGCATCATTACTCCAGTCTTCAGTGTCACATGATCCTTCAGAAATCACTCTAATATGATGATTTGATGCTCGAGAAACAATATATAATTATATTGAGTATGTAATTTCTTTCAACTAACCACAAATGGTAGTGTATATCCAATACCACATAGATCCTCCATTCATTTTTTACGGATAGTCTTGTATTTCATGCATTATTTGTGTGGCGAACCGTTCCTTTAACAGATTCTGGTCTTCTCTTCTAGAGCTCGTCTCAGCACACACACGTACGGGCATTGATCGTTCACAGCGCCGCAGCTTTGAGTGTGAATAATAGCGATAATAGTTATTCATCTGACCACCCTGGCACATCTATTGTAAGCCAGACTTTCTATAGCAGCACTTCTCAAAGTCCGGACTCAGGGAATTCAATGCGGACCCGCCTCCATTTCATATTTCAAGAGCACTAATTGTGTGTAAGGGATTAAAAGTGTGGATTTCCTACTTTGATAAACGCGTGTTAAAATCATGTAAGTCTTTTTGGAGATAGTCCGAAATGAAAGCGAAGGCAAGATACAGGTGAAACTCGAAAAATTAGAGTATCGTGCAAAAGTTAATTTATTTCAGTAATTCAACTTAAAGGGTGAAACTAATATATTATATAGACTCATTACATGCAAAGTGAGATATTTCAAGCCTTTATTTGTTATAATTTTGATGATTATGGCTTACAGCTTATGAAAACCTTTTCACAATATTCTAATTTTGATTTTGGGGTTTTCATAAGCTGTAAGTCATAATCATCACAATTGTGGACGGAGATCCAGCACAAAGCCCTTCTGTTTGATTTATAACGAGACTGGTGAAGAAGAGTGGAAATGTCAAACGCCACTATGAAACAAAACACAGACATTTTGAATGGCAATATCCACAAAATATTTGATAGGTATTTTGCAACATGTTACTATTTTGGCCTACCTCTTGTTTTGTTTTGTTTCAAAAAAAAAAAATGCTGACACTTAAACTAATTGTTTTGACACTTTTGCACTTGTTATTAATGCATTTTTAAATGCAAAAGGCACTTTATTAAAAAAACTAAAATCAGGGTTCCCGCGGAGTCTTAAAAAGTCTAAAAAAGACTTAAATTCAGAAAGTGAAATTTAAGGCCTCAAAAAGTCTAAAAAACACAAGTTTAGGTCTTAAATTTAATTTACCCAAGTCTTAAAATTCTTACCTCCGTTCATTTTGTTAATTGTGGTCAAGCGTTGTCCGCCGAAAATAAAACGTTGGTTGTTTTGTTTGTTTTCTAGTAGGCTACGTGATGATGATAATCCCATTGCGTGATCACTGCAGGTATAACTCCTGTAAAGTGGCGTTATGGAAACCCGCGCCGCCAATAAAGTGAAGGAAGTTGATTCACTAGCTACCTGCCCGCCGAATTCGTGCAACGTTAAGTCAGGGCTGTCGTCGAGCCCGTAGTTTTCAAAGATCATTGGGAAGTGTGTGTTTAACAAGATTTGGTATAGCGGACTTCATCAAGAGAGATCTAATTAACACCATTAGCGGACCGTATGTCTTGATGTTCGTTGTTTACTCATTAAACTGCAAGAAAGAGATGATAATTTGGTGGATGATTTAAAAATATTCGTTAATCAATAATTATCTGTAAATTGTGTAGTCATTTGAATGTAATCATAACGGTCGCCTGAGGGCGCTCAACGACCACGTCATCCATAAGCGTGAGTTTCTAACAAAAAAACAAGTTTACTAAAAAGAATAAATACATTAAATAATTTACCATTGTTAATTTGTGTTTATTTTTGTTTGTTGTTTTTGTATTTAACCCTTTCACACGTAAGTTTAAAATATTCTAACTGATCCCCAGCGTGAGTTTTTCTAGGCGACCGTTATTTAGAACCTGTCACTTTAATAGGCTTGTTTGAGATGAGCAAAATCTGCGCAGAACCGATCACCGGTGATCAGCGCGAGATGCATGCCGGTTAGAAATGTGTCCGAGTGCGGTCCGCCTTGCTCTGATGTCATGCTGACGTGTGTCAAAAAACTCTCGCGACCGCAATGCGCACGTGTCGGATTCTGCAGTCGCGCGCAGTTGCTCTCCACCGACTGCGCTGATCAAAAGCATGATGGGAAACGACTTGCTGACGGCACAGCTTAATGCTCATTGGTTTAAACAACCGTGATGTATTGTTCTCTTTTAAAATGTTTGATTTTAAAACTCTGATATCATGTTTTATGTGTATAGATTATGTGTGGATATCCCCAAACTCTCTGACAGTGGGATCTATGTGATGTAATTTAAAAAATAAAAATAAAAATAAAAACGCATATCTGTAAAGAAAAAAAATTATTCATAAACATATAGGCCTATTTAAAATGGAATTAAATAAGTACTTTGGGTGTCTTGTTCATTATATTTATTTTCATATTCAAGCAACAAAACTTAAAATACATCCAGTTTATTAGCAACACCGTGCACGAGTGTGAATCCCGCGATATCCGCCTTTGATCTCACAGGTGTCCGATCCACTGCGAGGAAAGCGAGATCTGTCCGGCTTGCCTGCGCTTTTTTCACTCCTCCTCTCACTGCAGCCGCCTACTCTCGACTACATTTCAGGCGAGGCAAGGCGCATCTCAAACAAGCCTAATGTTTCCATGGTGACGCGTCATTGCTTGTCATGTGACACAGCGCAACCACAACACAGTGCTGAATGAATGATGATCTGCTTTGATGTCATTTTCCCTTTTCTATTCAAAATATTCACAAATGTATTAGCTATAACATGAAACACTGATATTCCTATTGTCAAATATGTGCAAGTGGATGTGTTTTGTTGTTTAAACACCTTCACAACGATCGCGTTAGTTGAGCTGTTTGTGCGATGGGCGGCGCCATGTTAGTTTACAACACGTCAATTCCTCAACTTCTCACGAAATACATGAAAGTGGCCGGAGAACTGGGAGAAGAATAGTTTAAAATGTAAAGCTACTTACACAATGTGTATCTGATATTAATAAAACGTGTCGTCTTATTATAATGGAAAGGATTATTATTGCTGCTTCCATAGACATCAGTCAGTGTGTGTATTTTACAAACTTAAAATATGTTTAAGAATTTCTGGGATCATTCTAATGTTTCAATTTATGTGTCGTGTTGGTCTTAAACTTCACACATAATGGTCTTAAAAGGTCTTAAAAAGGTCTTAAATGTAACAAACTGAAACCTGCAAGAACCCTGTAAAATATGTTGATTTGTTATGCATGTTTATTCAAACCAAGTTTTGCAATAACCAATTATTTCCGGACCTTTGACATTGATGATAAATTCAGATTTGGACCTTTGAATGTAGATTTTGAGAACCCTGCTCTATAGTGTCTTATTTTGCACAAAGTGTCCCTTCAAGCATTTGCTGTAGAACTACTCAAACATTCGACTAGTAAAGGGATGTGATCTGGTCGTTTGAAAGTAAAACACTCGTTTATCAGCTTTAATAGACATCATGAGTCAAAGGAACATAAAGCAGGACTATAGTTACCTTACAACAGACTGAGTTTACTAGTAAAGGTCGTCAAATCCTGATGGATAAAGCAAGTTCTCATTACTGTAATGCCACGGTTGTCAAACTGGGGTACGTGGACTGATTTCAGGGGGTACGTGAAAAAAGATCTAAGGGACTGTTAGTTTTTTATTTAAGGGGCCACTGGAGGAGATTTCAGATCTATAGTCAAAAAAGACTTGACCCTCCCTTCGCCAGCAATAATTTTTTCTATGACCCTCCAAAATGATTGTGAAAAAAGGCATGACCCTCCCCGATAATTTACTGATTACTTCTGTACTGGTTGGCGCTTGGCAAAGATGTTCAGATAGCCATTGTTTTTTTTTTACAACCATGACAAACGACTAAACTCCTGCTTTCTCATCTTACTAGGGCTGTGACGATAGACCAAACCTACAATTCGGTTCGTATCACGATTTTAGATTTGAAAAAAATCATGTTTTCGGTGCCGATGCGGTGGTGACACGTTCAACATGTAAGGGTGGCGCTGCCAATAAAGTATCTAAAAGCTGCCACAAAGAACCGGCATAATGATTATGAATATGTCAAATATAGCAAGGAGACATTTTAATTGTTTATTAATAAACAAGTGTTTGTCAGTGTCGGCTGCAAAGATGAAGGTGACGATGGCGACTCGCGATCTTCGCAGTAGTGAACGCGCAGAGAGAAATGCACATTTCATACGGATTACATAAGCAGAGAGTCTGATTTCTTTCGTTTTGAATTGTTCTGTTAAAAAGTAGACATTTCAAGCTTTCTATAGGCTATATTTCTCAGGTCTGTGAGGCAAGTAGGCTACCTTAGGCTATACGCTATGTTTCGGTTCATTTATTAGACGAGAGTCCAGTTCACGCGCCGGCGCCTCCGTGTCATGATGATCTATTTTCTACTATATTTACTTCTTATTTATTAAATCCAGGCAATCGATTGATGAAACATTGATTAAAATTAAAGGGGTCATATAATGGTACATGCACTTTTACAAGCTGATTGTACTGAAATGTGTGTTGGCAGTGCCTGTACACAACCATCATATAATGATAAAAATCCATCCAGTGGTTTTGTTTTAATCTCCTTATATGTTTTCCCCTGCCTCAAATCGAGCCGTTCGAGCCTGTGACGTCACAAGCTCGGAAGCCCCTCCCACGATTGTTGATTGACAGCAGCGTTTCAACACAGACCCGCCCTCGCTCATGAGAGCTGTCAATCATAGTCTGCGCGGTCATTGTTGATATGCTGGAGCACTGTCTATGAGCAGAATGGCGTCTAAGCGATTGTGGTGTTCTGTTCTTGGGTGTAATAACAAACACAGTCATTTTAATGTTCCTAAATCCGAACCGCTGAAGACGCAGTGGCTGAGTTTGTTTTCGAAGGGAATATTCCCCACGAGCAACGTCAATGCTCTCATGTTTGCGCGAATCATTTCTCACACCAGACTGCTTTATAAACGAGGGTCAGTATAAAGCTGGATTTGCTAAGAAGCTGCTCATGAATAAAGGATCGGTACCAGATATTCGTGTTCCTGCTGAACCTCCAGAAGAACGGAAGTGAGTGTAACGTTTTATTAAACTTTATATTAATATATTAATCTTTGCAAATCGCTAGCTGCACGCTTCACAATGAATGCGTCTAAGGTTTACACTCAGGGTACATTACGGCATGTTTTCTATGTATGATGTTCTCAATATAATTCATAATCCCATGTTTATACTGAACAACGCGTTATGGTTATTGTGTTATTGTGTTACAAACGGTGTATGCACAGAACAGAGAGGCGGGGTGAGCAAAGCTCATTATCATTTAAAGTCATATGCACTGAAACGGCGTGCTGAAAACAGAGCTGTTTTTGACCAAGTAAAATAAGTGTTTTCTTACAATACTAATGAGAATTTTTAATTAAAGTATATTACAAACTTTTAATTTAGACCCTAAAGAATCATATTAGCTTGTACAAAAATGGCATTATATGACCCCTTTAAGATACAATTAATAAAAAACGAAATTCACTTTAAAGAAAGACTTTGTGCTTTCTGTTTGAGGTCTCTGTGCAAGTTTTAATGTCGCTTTCAGAGCGGTCATGTCCGTAACGGAGAACTGTCACGTCCGTAACATTGTTATTTTCCTCATAAATGCAAACACGAAAAATTAAATAAAAATAATATTTTATGTTCTGTATAGATGGATGCATCTGCATTTTGCATGGATATGGATCATTTTCATGTTTGTAGATGGGCTGAACAAGTGTAGCACATTTGTATCATATGTTGACTTTTGATGAGATTTGTATCATATGTTTATGATTCTATTCACTATTCTCGATAAAATTGATAAAAATAAATATTAATAAATAAATAACTTGTTAACAATTGGTGGTGTTGGGGGTACTCCGGAAGATCTATAATGTCTACATGCCTGTTAAAAGTTTGGGAACCACTGCTGTAATGCATCCAATAATGTCCATTATTCTAAATTATTCTCATTATTGTAATGCAACAATTTTATTAAAGTTTTCGGTCACACTTTAGTATGGGGAACATATTCACTACTAATTACGACTTTTGCCTCAATAAACTCCTAATTACTGCTTATTAATAGTTATTAAGGTAGTTGTTAAGTTTAGATATTGGGTGTATTATTATGGGATGTAGAATATTTTCATGCAGAAAAAGACATTAATATTTGCTTTAAGCACTAATAAACAGCCAATATGCTTATAATATGCAAACTAAAGAGCAACTAGTTAATTGGTCTCAAACTAAAGTGTTACCAATTATTATTATTTTTTCATTCAAATAAGAAGTGCATTAAATACTACCTTCACTTACACTACCGTTCAACTGTTTGGGGTTTGCAAGATTTATAATGTTTTAAAAGTTGCATTTATTTAATAAAAAATGCTGTAAAAATTGTGAAATGTTTTTGCCGTGTAAATCAGCTGTTTTATATTTTAAAGTGTAATTTATATCCTGTGATCAAAGCTGAATTTTCAGCATCATTACTCCAGTCTTCAGTGTCACATGATCCTTCAGAAATCACTCTAATATGATGATCTGATGCTCAAGAAACAATTATGATTATTATCAATGTATTATCAGCATTTTAAAAAAATCTTTTGAAATATTTTAAAATGTATTTACTGCCATTTTTAATCAATTTAATGCATCCTTGATGAAAGTTAAATCTTCCTGACCCCAAACTTTTGAACAATAGTGCATTAATATGAAATATACATTATAATCTTTCTAATTTTTAATTTTAAATGTTCCATACGCGAAATTTTCTCAATGCAAAATATAATTAAGAAGAAATGTATGAAAACTTTTGGAGGTTTCCAGTTTCCTGGTGTCGGATGATGAATAGCGGTGACCTCTGTGTGACCTCTCCACTGCATTGTTCTTTTACCCATAATGCCTGAAAACCCGCTGGTCTCGAGGCCGAATGCCACAGATTCCCCTCATGCCACGCTGGAGTGGGAGATCTGCCACCTGTTGCACACACTATTCACTCACACTGAAAATTCTCCATGTTATTGCTATAATATTTTAGTTTCTGGTGCAGAATAAACACTGCAGGTCGTTATACGGAGGGATGGATCAGCTTTAATACGTGTGTATGAATCTGTGGCAGCGATGTGTGTATGAGTAGTAATAAAATTTATATTTGTTTTAAGAGGTGATGGTGAAATGTGGCCGATTTCTGTCCTATCCGTGGCAGAAACCCAGACTATTATAGCAGACGTTCAGAAGGACTTTATTTATGAATGTTTTTAAGATGTTGGTTTTGCAGAGCTGTATTTTTAGAAGTGCACTCGTTTGTTTCGGCTGTTGTCCTGACGAAGGATTAGGAACAATCCCATATGCTCGGGATCTTTCCTAAATTGCTGGTCTTATCTGAGTTAATGAGCCTCGGGGGGTTTGGCCAAACGCTTTAGGCTTGTTAAAGGGGTGGTTCAGGATTGTGGACATCGGGCCTCATTTCCAAGTGAGCCTGGGTGTTATTTATCAGTGGAGACAGTTTTCAAAAAATTTCATCCAGTCGTTCCAGTTGCATAGTTCGCCGGTGCTAGGCTAGCGCGAGTCAACGGTAACTGCTAGCCTGCCATTAAAAACAGTTTTACCCACTCCACAGTTCACCAAACGCAAATACATTATAACGCCAGACTATCGATGTAAATGTCTGGAGAGAATAATGTTAGAAATCAAAGTACCCTTTCATCGCATTGAAATAGTTATACTTTGTTCCCTGTATTTATCAGCACAGTCTACAGCAGAGAGAGAGAGAGAGAGATAGTGCAGGTAGTCCTGACAATCATTGAGATGCAAGAGTAGTTTGATTTCTAACATGATTCTCTCAACAGACATTTACCGTATTTTCCGCACTATAAGGCGCACCGGATTATAAGGCGCATAAGATACTGCAGTCAAACGTTTGACTGGGTTTGCGTTCTGCATCCGCTAGGTGTGCTAAAGGGAATGTAGCGAGTGCGCGGCGCCGGAGGCGAGGTGTTTATTAGTAAGCGTGAGCGTAATGTTACTTACATTCGCAGCCTGACTCGTATGAGTATTCACGTGCAGCGGCTCGCTGACAGCAATAGCTGGCTGTTTCGAATGAGACGACCCGGTTACTGTGAACGGGGAGCGCTTTATGAACATTCTGTGCCGCGCGAGCAGTACTGGGGACAGTGTGTCTGTTCGTGTGTCTGTTAGTAAAGGCTCGTACACACCGGGACGAATATCATCGCTGTGGCGTTTGTCATATAGTTCTTTATGTTCCGACACCAACGAGACCAGCAGCAGCTCTACATTCATCTGGCCTTGCATCTTCCTCGTCTTATTTCTCCTCGGCAGTGTAGACGCTACTTGGCGTATATCTTCTTCGCCGTTACGTGTGTGTGCTCGCCAAGACCGTTTTGTGTTTGAGCGCCCCCAAGTTGTGTTTTACTGTAACTTCAGAAGCTCCAGACACGTGAGCAAAAGCGCCAATCTCATTGGTCGGATAGTTTTTGACGTGGCGCGTCAAACCAAAAAAACGAACCCGAGGTGTTTTTAAAAAAATGACGCTTTTACGCGTGGCGTTTTTCGCGTCGGTGTGCACACTCGCATAGGCGCCCATTGTTTAGTCACGAGGCGTTAAACGTCGGCGAATATCGCGCGTGAAATTCGTCCCGGTGTGAACAGGCCTTAAGAGTGAGCGCTCGTGAGCGGGCACGTGACTTACACACATAACCTGATTTATACGAGGTTGAACTGGCCGTGTGACAGAGCGGGCATAAATTTAATAACGCGGTTATTAACCAATTGATCCATATATAAGGCGCTCCGGATTATAAGGCGCACTGTCGTTTTTTGAGAAAATTAAAGGCTTTTAAGTGCGCCTTATAGTGCGGTACATCGATAGTCTGGCGTTATAATGTATTTGCGTTTGGTGAACTGTGGAGTGGGTAAAACTGTTTTTAATGGCAGGCTAGCAGATACCGTTGACTCGCGCTAGCCTAGCACCGGCGAACTATGCAACTGGAACGACTGGATGAAATTTTTTGAAAACTGTTCAAAAAACTTGGAAATGAGGCCCGATGTCCACAATCCTGAACCTCCCCTTTAAAACGCATCTCTCCTGTGATTAGATGAGACCTCGCTGCTCACCAGTGACATCATCATCTTCACTCATTAGTTCAATTTTTCAAAAAAATATTTTTTTATTTTTTTTGCTGACATATTTTTATTGAATTTTACAACACATTTAACACAAGAATATAACATACACTTAATGAAACATAACTTACTCAAATCCCTCC